>NW_009235151.1:8577-37940 GCF_000690835.1 Fulmarus glacialis
GATGTTAATGTAAAAACATAGATGCAGTTGCACCCGAATTAGACCTGCAATCACAGTGGTACACCAGTTAACACTGAGGTTAATTTCTGCTTGTGAACTTAAAACAATGAAATGTAATTTCTCCACTGGGTCTCTAGAAGTACTTTTGCTTTGGTGCCTGTTGCTTGTCTCTGTCTGCAAACTTTTCAGTCATAACTATTTTAAGACAAAATGTCTGTTTCTAAGTAGTAGATGTTAATCTGAAAATGCTTCAGCTTAACCACATTCTCCATCCTGATTTATGATAAGGTATTGCCAGTCTTCTGAGTATCTTTTCAATCTCAAGCAGCAGATGTTTAAATTGGCACATATCCTAACACTGACAAAACAAGAAAAGCTATATTCAAGTACACACAGGAGTTTTCCAATAAGCTTTTCTGACTATAAACATTACCAGATGCACTAGAAGAAGGTGTAAAATGTTAAGCATAAATAGTTGTGTAATATCTTGCTTTTTAGGAAAGTTGCTTTCCAAACTGAAGCAGTTTTCTGACTCAGATTTCCTTTATTTTGTCAGCTATAGTTGCATATATTATTATCCATACTGGAACTGTCTTCTTTTTCTAATCCTACTATTCCTTGGCCTCGATAATATCTGAAGGCAGTGAGGTGCACAGATTCATGCTTTCATCAGGTTTTGAATCCTAATTTAGGAAAACATCCATATGCCACACTACATTCAAACCCACTATACCTACACTCATAAACACACAGGATTAAGCTTTTGGCACGTAGGTACATCTCATTCCTGTTTACTTTCTTAGGACAGGAACATGTGCTCAGCTGCTTTTTTAAATCAGAAAGATATTTATGCAGTCATAGTTGAGTGAAACCCATGTTTCTACTGGCCACAGGATCTCCAGAATGACCTCCAAGTTCTGGAGTATTAGTTGTATATAATATTCTTTTCTGCGTATCTCAGCTTAGGTACTATAATATTAGCAAGATTTGCACTTCATTAGCACTGCTAGCTTGAAAATTTCACCTCCTGCTGTAGCCATTTCATTTTACACTCGCAGGCTGCCTGCCAGTGATCAAGCTGTGACTTCAGTGACCCATTAGAGTATTGATTTATGTGTTCACATAACTCTCTTATTATCTTGTTTTAATTTTGATCTGTTCCAAATTATTCCTGAGGCTATCTCAGCTACCAGCTGACCCAGGAACTGAGAATTGACTTTGTTCTGCTTTCTTGTTTCTCCTGTTGGCTCAGCTGGCTTAGACACAAAGGGACTGTGGAGGACTGAAGCACATGGAATAAGCTTATTGCTTAAATATCTGAATAGGTACAGTTGCGCAAGAATCATGAATACGTACAAATGCAAGAATCAAAGGAGAAAATCAACACAGAAGGGATAAATTGTCTTTCAGGTCAGACACTGAGATGGAGCAGATTCATACAGGTCTAAAAAGCAGGGGGCCAGTCTTGAATTATAATTTGAAACCAGATGGAAACTAGTGTGAGGATATTTGAAGATCATGGTGACACCATCCTGCTGCTTGAAGGGACAGAGTGATCTCTCTGCAGCACTGTGGACCTCCTGAATGTGTGCTAAAAGCTGTGATTAAGAGGTGGGGTGCAGCAATGAAGACAGGCTGCTTGGTGGCACTAATCTAGTACTGCAATAAAACAAAAAAGAGGTGCTCAAAGACAAGGTAAATGTGGTTAAAAATGTTAGTGACTTCAGTGCGAGTTGTGGTCGGGATCTCATACCTTCCCCTTTTTCCTTTCTGATTTACCTTCATGTACGTCAGAAATACATGTGCAATATGCAATGTGCAATGTGCTCTGAAAGTGGATACTTCAAAAGAGAAACCGTGTTTTCTTGTTCCAGTTCTTATATTTTTAGTATTCCCTCAGATCTCTGTTTTCACAGAGAGCTACATTCCTGATCCATGCAGTATCCATAGGTATTTTTCACTTTGAAAGAATAGACAGACTCTATGCATTGGTCAAGGAAATGAGAGATCTAGATTTTTTTTAGGATGAAAACTAAAGCTGGGGAGCAGGCAGTCCCTTCTGAAATGGTTTTATTCTCCTTTCTGGGCGTCCTGTTAAAAGACCATGTCATGTTGCATTACCACCCAATTTTCAGACAATGATTGTGACCAGTGAATGTGTGAATTCCCTTTCTTGCTGTGCTTTATAACAGTTCTGGGACTGGTTGCACGCTGAAAAGGGAGAGAGGAAAAATTGGGGGAATATAATTTGAAATGTCTTCCCCATGAGATTTAATTAATCTTAAGTATAACCAGACTCTATGCCCTGTACAGGGTTTGTTTTTAAACATTTTAGAAGTCATTCACTAGATTTTTTTTTTTATTAGATAATTGCTAATAATAGATTAATTTCAAGCAAAGTGAAAGTCCTGTAGAAAGAGAGGGGGCATCATTTTATCATCCACCTCTTCATGCAAGCACCATGGCAGAACTCTTGGAAGGCACAGAAACTGGGAACTTATCCCATCCAAAAACAAAAGACGAAGGTACTGCCGTGACTTTCCTTTTCTTAAAAATGATTTTCTGAAATCCTGAACAATGTGGAGCAAAACCCCCAACACATTGTTATTATTCTGAAATTTTGCAATGTTGTTCTTCCTGATGTGACACTTTCTAGTCTTATTACTTCCCTGCTCAGTAAAAATGAGAATGCAATAATGTAAGTGCTCAGAAACCCCAAAGGACACAAATACCATTTTTCTCCTAGCTTTCTAGATTGGAAAAACAATTTCCTTTTTATTTATTATCCAGGAAAACATCCCCCTTCCCTTGGCATAATTTGTATTTGCAAATAAAGTCAGCTTTGTGTTCTCCCCCAGATTGCCAGTTATGTGAAATATAATCACCAAAATAATTATTTTCAAATCTCTTTTTTATGATCTCAGCCTATGACGAAGCTGTTGTTTCTGAGGTAGACAGAGGTCCTGTCATGAGACACGGCACATCTCATGGGCTATTCAGTCAGGCCAGTCATGCTATTTGAGTATTATTATGATAGGAAAAGAAGCATCGTCACTGATCTGCAAAGGGTAGAGAGCACACTGAGTATCCACTGAGTCTGAAGCAGTATTTTTCTGCACAGAAGAGAAAGAAGTCTGTTTTTCAAGGTGATGACCCATTGCCTGGAGATAGCGAGAAGTGTATTTAGTGCTTAGAAGTTTAGTGTGTAAACCTCCATTACCTAAAACTGGTTTTATCATAGATGATAATTTCCTCATTAATGAACCAAGGGAGGCCAAATGTATGTATTATTCTTAAGAATTGTAAGTCTAGAACTCTAACTGTGTGAATCCTGCGTTTTCAGCCATACCAAGCACAGAGGCAGATTCCCTGAGGCTGTGCAATCTGCATTTCTCTTGGGAGTTTCTATGTTTTGACCTGCACTGTGCCATGTGTGTTGCGCCTCCCTGTTGTCGTCAGGGTGTGTTGGCTCTTGTACAGAGCTGAAATGTAAATCTGCATTTATAACACC
Organism: Fulmarus glacialis; assembly: GCF_000690835.1. Classification (NCBI taxonomy): domain Eukaryota; kingdom Metazoa; phylum Chordata; class Aves; order Procellariiformes; family Procellariidae; genus Fulmarus; species Fulmarus glacialis. The sequence goes on from NW_009235151.1 coordinate 12,089, forward strand.
TGACTGTTGCAAAAATTATTCATATTTCCAAAAGAATTGGGGGTTGCCTTTCTCCTGGTACCTGATAGGGTGGAAGGAAGTAGTGGTTTCTGATAGTCCCCCAGCCTGTGCATTCTCGAAGACTGAGCCAGGCCGTAGTTAAGCCCTGATTAATTCATTGCTATGGCATTACAATGACCTCTACTTCAAGTACATAGGATTTTAATATGAGCTTTATATGTGTGGAAAGGAAAGTGGTTAAATGACATGCTAGAAGTCACTGAGGGTCTTTATCTTGCATCCAGAAAATCCAATACGTGGGGCATTTGTTCACTTTAGTGTTACAAGATCAAGTTTGCAGGAACCAGCAGCAAAGAGGAGACATCTGGAGCACTTGTTTCTTTGCTCTGTGCTAAGGTAAGTCCAGCCTCTCTGCAATCACGCAGAGTGGTTAACATCTGGGTAAACAGATGTTAAGTATAGTATTTCTCAAAGTCATGCAGGAAGAAACAGATGCCACTTATGAGAACAATCCTTAATATGATTAATATGAGCTTCCTTAATATTATTAATAAGCCTTACATCTTCACTTTGCATTTTATTTTTAAATTCTGAATAATTTACAGTCTACTGCTTGGAATAGCATAGCAAATCTCTGATGATTTTGACTTTGTTCTTATTCCACGTTTACCTTTATCTCATATACTACCTATAAGGAAACAGAAAAAGATGGAAGTTTCATCCTAAGACTTCCTCTAAAATTTATGTCAGCTTTTGAGATCTTTTTAGATTTTTTTAAAAGAAAATTTGACATGTAATGTAAACATTGTTCATCAATATGCAAGGATAACTGAAAAAAGCACTAAAAAAAAAAAGCAGGGGTGTGGGGGAGTAATCCACCAATCCACCTATATATGTTTGGTTGATTCAGGATTCATTGATCAGAGAGTGACTCAACTTCAGTGTGTTATCTGCGCTTTAACTGTCTTTAATAGGGCAAATAAAATGAAGTGCTTTCACTGAAATTCTGGACATTACTCATATGTTTCACCATTTAAAAAAAAAAATACACAGAAGTAATAATCCCTACCAAAACACAGTAGTATGTTTGTGCTGTAGTGATGATTGACGATGTGATGGTGATGATGTCGTGATGACAACATGAACATTAACCTATGCCACTAGTACACACAGCCAAAGACGTTTTCTGCCTTCCTCCAGCCAATTGCTTTTCCTTGTGCTTCCGCATAGTGCAATACAGAGGGCAAGACCAATGCCTCTTGCTTCTGCCTCCTTGCTGCGATGGAGGGCAGCAGGGGCTCCTCAGGGAAGCCTCTTCCTCCGGCAGAAATTCCTCTTTCATCCCTGTCATTTCCCATATCTTCTTATCTGCCACTGTTTTTTTTCCTCTACATTGGATTCCTTTTGGATGCCTGTTAGGACTCTGGGCCCAGGAGACATGATGGCCCAAGGAGTCAGACGTGAGACGTGTACAGCATATGAATATCATTGAGGGTAAAACAAAAAAAAAAGATTCTGTCCAGAAGTGCTACATGTGTGCTATACACACCTCCACAATATAAGGATCCCTACGGATTACATAACTTTGGAAGTTCAGCTACCTTATAGTTGCCTGTTTTCCCCTTAGTAATTAATATGTTTATTACCTAATATATTGCTTAAAGATCTTACATTTCTTGCTACTTTTTGGCTATAAGGATCACTATATTAGAACCACTTAAGGTATATGTGTCATTGTTGCATGTTTGTCATATTTCTGTTAAAGGATTTGTGTTTTTAAGGGTTTTTTAAATGTATATCAAGAGTAGAGAAATAAATGGATGGATTGTAATTTCTGTTGTGTACTATTATTCTGATGTCTTGAATACCGGTAGGTTTTTAATACCAGACAGCCTGACTGAAGAAGGATGTTGTTAGTTACATTTGCTCACAGGGCAAATCTTAAATTTCTTTAAAAGTTCCATTAAATTAATCATTCTCTATTTTAACACAATAATCTAGATTGAAAGTAATTCCTGGAGGTCATCCAGGTCTGCTTCCTGCTCTGAGCAGGGGTAACTTTAACAGTCAGGCTGCTCAGGGCTTTGTCCATTCAGATGGTGAAAATCCCTGAGGATGGAGATTCAGCAATCTCCCTTGCCACCTCAGGAGTCATCATGTTTTCTGTGAAGTTTTTCCATTATTTAAATTATCTCAAACTCCTTTTTCTCGTTTTCGATTGAATCAACCCTTTTGAAAGACAGACTGATGCTTGACATTTTTCTGTCTTTATTGTTGTCTTCTCACAGTATGAGAATAGCAGTAAATGGCAGCTGAAAACCCCAGCCCGGCAAAGGACTTGTGTCACGTATAGTTTTGAACAAGCACTTTCACATTCATGTGTCGTAGACTGCACCCAGAACGCTGATGGACAAACTACTGCAGAGAGCCATTGTTTCTGTATCTACCTGTGTACAACCATATTGAAAAAACAGGTTTGATTGATTGCTCTAACGATAAGTATTTCAGGTAGAGTTCAGAAGGCTTTCCAGATTGTCTTATTTAAAATAAATTTAAGATTAAATTTCACCTCTTTTTGTTCTGAAACAACCTTTCCCAGAAAAACCTTAAAGTTTATGTGGTGTCAAAACTGTTTATTCCAGAGTGGGATATTAATGAGTTCTGCAAAGATGTTGCATAGTTTTGTTCTTTTAACAAGCTGTATTCCTCCAGTCAAACGCTTGAGACACTGTACTTTATAGGAGAATTTGGATCTCCAGAGTAATTCCTGCAGTGTTAGAACTGAGATACTAAGTGAAGGTGGTTGCTGATAAGTGAGAGACACAGATTTTAACTAACTTTTAAGGTTGCAACACAAATAAAGAAGACACATATGCAGGCGGATGCTTTTTCTTATTCTATTGTAAAAAACATGTACCACTGCAATATCCAACAGCAAAAAGTCCTGAACATATATTCTTTTTATTATGTTTGAAATTTTAACTTAAATGTTGTCTATATTTTCACTTTAAATATTAGAAATGTAATTTGTATTTAATGAAGACAGTGAGGGTGATAAAAGGAATAGACAGTAAGAACAGGGTAGTATTTAAAATGAAAGAGTTACCCTTGTGGTTTAGGAGGGATGGACAAAAATAAGAAATGAGAAATGGAAAGGTCCAAGCCCTCAGCTGATGTAAATTGGTGCTGATACCAGGAGAAGCTGTGCCACTTGACACCACCTGAGGTCCAGTGTTACCGAAAAGATGAGAGTGAAATAAGAGGCATAGGCAATTACTTTTGAAAAAGTAATTTGTAAGCTAAAATCATTGAGATAGGCAAAGCAAAGCTCTATGGCTTAAAAAGGTGACTGAAGACATTCTTACTTTCGGTAATGTTTCTTCTTTGTGGGGGATTTACACAGAGGATACAGAAAATTAAACATGGCCCTTAAGAGAAGAACGAGAACTAGAAGAAAGCTGACGAATTTAAACTAGTGATTCTGACCTCAGCTTCCAAGGATTTTAATAAAAGATTATCTAAACCAGTGAGTCTTTGCTAATTTTCTCCGACACATGTGCTGGATTGTGTTGGATGATAACTCAGAGAACACAAAAGAATAGAGGGGGAAAATCATGGTGAGAGAAACCAAGTTTCCAGAAGCTTGGAGAGCCTATTTTGGAGAAAAACTCTGTTATGATGCTGATCCCAGCTAACAAGCATTCTCCTCTGTCACATCCCCCATCCTCTTTCTGTCTCTCTTGTCTCTCTCCTTTCTCCATCTGTGCTTGAAATTGCTGCTTCCCAAATTTCAGTCTTTCCATTTACTGATAGAATTCTCTTAAGACAAATTTTAGAATGTTCTTAAATAAGAGTTATACCATGACTTACCAGACCCATCTGCCTGCTCTTTTTTTTGTTTTCTTTTTTCTGAAATGTTCTTCTTGTAGCTTAATATTGAGAAAGGGAAATCCCTTTGCATCAACAATATAATGTGAATCTAATCTTAAAAATATGCCTTTGCATCGTCAGATAAACTACTAAGTGAACATGCATGTTATCAGAAGAATTATAAATTTCTCATGGCAGTAATAAGAAGGAATGACATATGTTATTTCTTTAATGATTCATGTCATATTTGCTATCTATTTTACCAACGTTAACAATGACATTAGTTTTTGACATATTTAAACAGGACATATTTAAACAGGATTCAATTTACCGAATGACACCATGTAGTATTATTAGATCTTTTTTGTTAAAGGCTGATATATTAGATAATTAATAGAAAACTGACACCAGGATTACATTCATTATGTATTCAGAAGAATTTAGTCTGGATGATCAGTTTAGACAGCTTTTTATCTAATGATTACACTCAGACGATAGTTACTGAATACATAGAGCATTAAGCTGACCAACCAGATCTTATTTCAGCAAACTCTCCTCCTTGTGAGAGTCAAGTAAGTTCTAGCATTTGTATTAGGGGAGGACATACCAGAACTGGCTCTCATTAAAGATCCCCAAAACTGTTAAGCTGAGGTGAAAAGGGGGGTGGGTGGGGTGCTGACTTGTTTTCTGCCTGGAAATCAACCAACAAAATCATTTTAAAAGTCTTGAAGGAAAAAGAAGGAAAGAACAAGGTATCTAAAATGAAAGAAAACAAGTTTCAAGATGTTTAGAAAGCCTATTTTGGAGAAAAACTCTGTCTTCATGTTAATCTTAGCTAACAAGCATTCCCCTTTTTCACATCTGCCATCCTTTTCCTTTTCCATCTGTGTTAGAGACTGCTGGTACCTAGAACTCTGAGTTGGCACGTAGGCAGGAAAATAAAAGATTATAATCTAGAAAATCTTTATTTGGTAGTCAGTGATCAAGGGGTGCCACTGTACTACTGGGATTTGACCGGGAAGTCCCCAAAGCACCTGCAGTTCTGCTTCTGCCTCTCTGAGCACTGAGCTTGCTGCACAACACCCGAGGATTTCCAGAACAGTGGAAAGGCCCTTGGCATATTTTAGTGTGATGCGAAACATTAAGGTAGAGCTGTTTCCCTTTCAAATTTTGAGGAGTTCCTGACAGCACTGTTTGTCTCAGCTCTGTGAAAAGAAAAGGAGGATGATGGGCTTGGAAAAGACTGACTGCATAAAATACCAGCACAAGTCAGTAGGAGTCTGTGCTGCGCAGAGCGCCAGTGTGATTTGCTGTTTAACTTACTGCAGGTTCCCGCTCCTGAGCAGTGCCTGCTGGTGTCAATCACTACAGTGCACTCCTCCTAAGGCCAAAATTTCAAAAGTACCACAACTGTGCCAATTTGCAGTAAATGATAATCTACCCTGGTGTCTGTAGTGGCTTAAACTGCTTTTGTCATTTGCTTTGGTGGCTAGTGATTAATCAGAAAGGAAGAGTAACACGAATGGTAATTCCACATGCTTTGCTCCTCAGCCATCTGTCCTGTAACAGTTTGATGAAACTTGCTCCAGGGACTGTCCAAGGCACAGACTGGAGAGACAAATGTCACCTCCTCCCCATGAAGAAGCAGGGTCTGGTACTGCAGTAGGCCATGAATAAGTAAACAAGAAAAGCTCTTACATAAATTTGTTGAGTGTCTCTGATGAATTGTGAGTACAAGTCAAATGTTTAAAACCTTCAAAAATGCTGATTTTTGTCTAAAGCTCCGCAGCTCAGCATGTATTATTGATTTCATACTTTTCTGTACAGTTACAATAATAACTCCTGACTCAACTACTAATGCTGCACAGGGAAAAAAATTGGAGTTGCAATGATTGATTTTGAATAATTGAGAGATCTCTGCTGAGCTGGCCCCATTGTTTGAAAAACTATTCCCCAGATCTGACACACACATACCGGAGATTTTACCGGTACTCTGCAAGTCAGGTTCATCCTGGCGTCTGGTGCTTGAGCCTTGAACTTGGTCCTCTGCTTAGCTCACTGTGTGAAATTGTCCAAATTCCTCATGCAGTGTGTGCTCAGTCCCCAGGGTGTATCACAGCTGGGACTCCTCAGCAGTAGAAATACACAAAATCAGGAGCACATTACAGGGAAGAGTTTGCTGCCGCCCAGTCACCCAGGTCCATTAGCCCTACCTCCACACAGCCCCAAGCTGGTTCACGTATGGGTCCCCTTCACCGTGCTCCCAGGCACTGGGACACTGGTGGGATCACCTCAACTCTGCTGGAGAAACCATTTTTTTTAACACACTTGTGCAGCTCTGTGCTTCCAGCTAATGGTCTGGAGCCTGGAAGTTGCAGCACCAAAGAGGAGCTTCAAATCCTGCCAGAGCCAGACTGCTTTTGTGTGCATTCTTGCGGGTGTCTGAGCACTGCAGTCCCAACAGAGATAACCCAACGTGAGAGTTGTGTGGCCCCTGCACCTCACTGAATGCCATTGGCCAGGTCTGGGATCTCCTTGCTGGCACTGCAATCAACCTGAGAGCAGGGCATGGAGGATGAATGTTTACATTGGCTCATATTATGCAAACGATGCTGGGTAAGTGTGGTCAGAAATACCTGTCTCTCTGCATTTGCAACTTGAATGTTGTAAAAGGGATTTTACTCAAATGCCTTTCTCTGAAATTTCTTCCGTTCATATGGTGAGAAGTACCTACAAAAGTTGGGGTTTTTTTAATGTGCCTAAGAGGAACTAGAATTAGGGATTATGCTGATGCTCAAATTTGATCTAAAATACATTTATAGCAAACCACAGGAAAGTCAGTGTAGAGTATTTTACTGGTATTATGTATGTGACATTATCGTTTAATATTCTCTGATGTATGGTAAGAAAAGTTCATAAATTAAGAGTTGTGATTATGCGTAAAGTAGTTTTAAAGGCCAATTGGTAACTTTTAAATTAATGTTAGCTTCTAAACTAACTTTTATTCAAATTGTCTGGCTGCTGCTGTTTTTCCTGCAGATCTCTCCCCTATTTATAAAGTTTGGTACAGAAAGAATTCATGATAAAAACTTAATGTCTACAATCATTTGAAAAAATGTTACAAACTAGAGTTTTGGTAGTTGACATTCCAGATTTTTCATTAAAAAAAAGTCTATTGCACATGTGTTTTTTTTTTCCTTCCTCAATCATAATTTAAGCACATAGACAAATTAACACTTTGAACAAATGAACAAAGTACTACAAGCATTGGAGGGCTTCCTGGTTTCACTGAGGTATTGTTGTTTAGAAAGCAATTCGTGGAATATTAACAGGGCTATGTCTGTGCTGCTCCTCTGCTTATCTGTGAAGATACAGAAGAACTTATAAAAATCCATACTCAATAAAATATTAATTTAATTTAAAAATCCCCATGACAAAATGGGTCATTCTTACTAATGCTGCAGGAAAACCAGTTTTCTGGAGGTCAGATGACTTCAATTAGCTTTTCTAATTATGTATGTCAAGCTTGGTACAGAGAGAATAGAAGCTGTTTTTTAAAGTTGTTAGACATCCACCCTTAGACTGCAGCCTCGTATTGATTGCCTGCAGCTCAGAAATGTCCTAGGAATCTGCTTTGAAATGGGGTCCAGATGCCTCCCATTAGATCTTACAAAAATACACGTGTTTACAGGATTTTGGAAATGTCTGCTTATTGGTGGCTTAGAAGCAATTTCAGAGAGATTCTGTATTCTCACTTCAAGCCAAATTCAGGAAATAAAAAAGAAAAGGGCAAACCCAAGGATTCTCCCTGGAAGTGCCCTGGGCGTGATGCTCCTGCTGGAGGAGCCCAGCGGCAGCCCCACCTGACTTCGCTGGAAAGCACCGTTGGGTTTTGGTTGGGGAAAGGAGCATACAGCAGTGACACGACTGCATGCCTGTTCCTCCGGCAAGACTGCTTTTCCTCATGTTTCATCTCGAGCTTCCCTTGACTATTAGTGTGACCCACGTCAGTGTTTGACTTTCTGAACTCTCTTCCTCTATTTTCTGTCCGGAAAGTTGGACTTTGGTCTCTTCACGCCGATGTCTTGCGTGATGTAGGAAGGGTCTGCACAAGGTGGGTGTCGGTGGTCGGTGCGGCAGGAGAGAGGAGAGCGCAGGTTTAAGGGAAGCGAGGTGAGGCCAGACTCCTGCCCACAGGCGCCTTTTGCCAAGGGCTGACAGAGACAGTCTTGGTGTAATTTGTCCTTACTTTATTGAAGCATGCTGGCCAGCCAGACTCATTAGCACTGTGCTTTACTGATTATAAGGGGAATGTGCTCCGTGTCTCTGTAGCAATAACTCAATCATCAGGTCATCCAAAGATCGTTGCACCGCAGACCAGCAAACACTGTATTTATTGGCCCTTGCTTAACCTCGAGCATGCAAATTCTTTCACTAATGTGACTGCAGTTCTTAAAAGGTAAATTTTTAAGCACGTTAATAACTATTTGTGACTCTAGGGATTTAAGATTTTTATTTTCTTTGGCAAGGATAACAGAATTTTTCTTGATATGTGCTGGCACCTTTCTGCTGACACTTCAAAATACAGAGTTTTTTGTTTGTTTTGACAAGAATTAATAGATAGTTCACACTTCACATTCGATACATGTTAATCCTTTTCTAAGCATCGACTTGACACATCCTTTCCCGATTTATTAAGTGTTGCAATACCACTGTTGACAAACAACGAAGCATGGCATTTATGAACATCTTGAGCAAGTATTTAATAAAGCTTCTGCGTCTGGATCCCGAGAGGTAATGAACTTATCACCACAATAATAATTAAGCAGACAAAGTACTTACACTGTTGCTCATGGATCTCCAGAGCAATTGATCAGGAATTGCTAAGCAACATAGAACTTCCAGTTCTTAAAATATTAATTTGTGCTGTAATTAGCAAGGCTTTTTATGTTAAAATTGGAAATTACTGAAAAGGGTATCTTATTGGACTCAAATTTAGTTTTCCAATAATCCTATTTTTCATGTCATTTTAATGTACATTGAAGGTTCTTCTTGGTGAACCTAATCTTGCTGCACACATTAACGATATTAACTATTTGATGGTGAAAATGGCAGGAAAATTTTGCTTTGATATAGCCCATAGAATAGAAGAGCTGCTTATACTTCTTTGAAAGCCCAATATTTGTGTATTTTTCAGGTTTATAAATTCCTTTTCTTGATAATGCGATTTGTAAATATTGCTCTTTTGAGCATGGTTTGCGAATTTGCTGTGTTGCAACAGCATTATTAGTAAAGTATGTTTGTAATATTTAGTGCATTCCAAAATTTAAAGTCAGATTTACCTATTAAATTTCAAATGAAAGCCGATTGATGATGTGTCAGCAAATTCAGTCTTTTCTAAGGAAGTCTTTGTTTTGAACCACTTGAATCGAAATCAGATATTTTAGGTTAACTTTCTTCTGTCATTTTTTGTACCTTTATAATTTTATGTTATTTCAGTCTTATCTTTTGTAAGAGCATATAGTCAATATTTTACAACAGACACAACATTATTAGCATGAAACATTTCTATAAGTTCATTTCTATGTTTCCAATAAGGCATGTTTCGGAATTGCTTGTAATACCATTATTAGGATTTTGCCTCATCCTACCAATTAGTGTTTCCTGCGGGGGGGGGGAAATTCCCTTTAATCTTTTCTTGGTTATAGTGCTGCAAAAAAACATACCAGGGAGATAAAAATACCCCTTTTAAGGGGAAGAAGCACTATGTAACTGAGTTGACCAAGGAAATCCCCTGCTGATTTAAATTTGCCTAAGATCTCAATGCCATGAAGGCAACCTGTTGAGATTACATGTGCCAGTACCTTTCCTTTCCTGCTTTTCCATGTTTCTGATGGCCCTCGGGCATCCCTCTCCCACCCCGCTGTTCTCCCTATGGTCTTCTGGACCTGTCGTGGCATCTGCTCCCACGCTGGCATCAAGACAAATGCTTCTAGTGGCCATGGGGACAAGTGTTCAGGCCCTGTTTAAATAGTGGTTCTGGCAGATGTGCAATAAACTCACTGTTACCAAATTTAGTTAGAAGCACTTTCCAACAGCAGCTTTAAGTAGCATTGCAGGGAGGATCAGGCCTCTAAAGCCAGGGAAGTCTTTTTGTAAAGTTTTGTTTTGATGGATTTGGTGAGTTTTTTTCAAAATATTTCAACATTCTCTGGCAAAATGATACGCATGCCAGAAACAGTAAGTTTAATTTCAGGTCAGAATAAGCTGTGCCTGTATTTCACCATCAGTTGATCAGCTTCTCAGTTTTTGGAGGTGTCAACCTGAAATACTTGGGCATGTAGTCATTAAATACTTTTGCAAACATAATAATGGAGACCTCTAAGTCCTAACAATAAAGACAAATTTCCTGAATAGTCTTTTTTTTATTATTATTATTATGCTAAAAAAATCCATATTTTCTTTTTTACTCTTGCTCATTAAATGTGCACTCTCAGCAAGACTGCTCCCTCAGGTGATCTGCAGTTTTTGGTGTCAAGATATGTTAAGAGAGCAGTTCAACTTGCAGAACAGCTAATTATTGCCACACATTTTTTCCCCCTTAGGTAAGAGAGAATATCTCCTGTAAAGAAAGAAAAAGGCAAATTTGAATACAAAACTATTAAAAGCTACTGTTTCTTAAAGAAGCCTGGTAAGTGTTTTCTATTGTAATGACTGAATTAGCTAATAAATTGACCATTGAGTCAAACCGAGTACTTGCTACAAGCTGGGGAATACAATTGAACATTTGTGTTGTGATGAAACTTAGTGTCAGTTTAATAGGTAGTTACTCAGTTCTGCTCTCAGATATAATGAAAGAATATTCTTTAACCTATTAAATCAGTCTTTTCAGTCTTGTATAGTTCATACTCAGTGTGTTTGCAAATACTTTTGCCCACACTTCTATGCATATATGTCTAAAACAGAAGAAAATTCTGATCATTACATTTTAATTAACTGGTAGAAAAAGATGCAAAGATGTTTCCATTGAAGAGAAGACCCAAATAAAACTCGAGAAAACCCCATTTTGTCTGTACTGGTTCTTTAAGTACATAAAGCAGAGTATACAATGCATATTGAGAGAATGGTCTTTATTTTTGAAAGGAAAATAATATATAGCCTTGAGAAATACAGTGGTGTGAAACAGCAGTAGCTGAATGCCAGAAAGTCTACCTGATGTCAGAGGAACGGGGTATTTACTACCTAAGAGACTTGCAAGATTTTTGTCAGGGGTTAAATAGTTGGGCCATTTGGCTATGGTGCAGTCCTCTCTTATAGCACACAACTCCATAATGAAATGGGGAGTCTACGAAAGTTGGACTAGATTGACCAATTGGCTGGGTCAGTTGTGGAATATTCTTCATTGGAGGTCTTTTAAAAAAGCCTAGGATAACATTTGTTAAAAATGAGATAAATGACTTCCTGAAGATCCTTGAGCTCTCTAGCTATGATTAAGTACTCAGATACAGTTACCGTATCAAATTAATTTTTATTACTGACTGCTTGCAAAAAGCAAAATGTCATACTTTCTTGGAGCAGTGGGGGGGAGCTTAGCAACAGTTTTGATAATGAGATCATCCTTAGGTGGGTTTGTAAACATGGGCTTCAATGTCTAAATTTGGGTGTTTGGCAATGAGTTGCAGTTTTAAGCTCTTATCCATTTTTATTGACTTGAGTTTTCCTGTTGACCTTGACAGTTCTGTAACAGAGCTGTGGCTTAAATATTTTCTGAGAAAAAGTATTTTCAAAAGGACTTACATTGCAGTTTCTTACATTTTGTACAGCAAATGAATGTACTTATTTATCCAGTCATAACTTTCAGATGTATTTATAGCAGCAGCTTTGCACTGCTCTGTTTTCCTTACATGAGTTAAGAGGGCTAATCAAAATAATAATATTTTCCTGGCCTGGCTGAATATAAGACCATAAGTTTGCTAAAGCCAGCAAAAGGGAGGCAGGGAGTGCACAGAAGTGGGGCAAGTCTGCCCTTTTTTGACAGCTAAGCCCTCATAGCCCTACCTGTGCACCCGACTGCAAGCTGCCAGCTCTAGAGCCAATGTCCATGCCCTAGCAAAACAGGTTTGGGGCCAGCCACCGCCTCTTCATGGCAATCAGCTTTCTATTGTGTCTTGGGGTTGCAATATGAACTTACAGTGCACTTGCATTGCTCCCCCCCACAATACTCCACGCAGTGGTGCCCAGCTGAGGGGCAGGGAGGCCGTGCAGCACCATCACTGCCAGCATGTGGGGAGCATGGAAAGAGGCTCTGCTGGGGCCGAGCTCCTCTCTCTCACCACAAAGCCACAAAGTGTTTTACAGCTTTTTAGTGAAAAGCTCAGAAAGTTTATCGTGTGAAATCTCAACTATGAAACTACACAAGCCACACAATTCAGATTTGATTTTTCAGTGACTAATGTTTCTACATCTGGTCTGGTGTATACAGAAAATGCGGAACCTGTTGCAAAATTCACCTGCTGACCCCTAGGAGATAAGGGAAGGGAGGGAGGGAGGAAGACCTAAAGTTGTTCCATCTGATTTCCATACCAGGTTTGGAAGCTAAGTTTATGAGACTAAGACACTGATAATTGATATGCAGTACTTCAAGAAGAAAAATGAAATGCTTTCAGAGCTCAATAAAGCAAGCTTTCAGCTTGCTTCAGTTAGGCTGCATCCAAATATGCAGGCAGATCCATGGCAAATTATTCCCATGCATGCTTTTTGTTTCTTCATGGGATAATTCATTAAACTACCAGAAAAGAGATTTCCAGCCTAATACAGATATAAGAACACTGAAACCTCTTCAGTTGAGTTTTGCAAGGTATATACCAATTAGTGTGAGCAGAATATTTAGTTTTTTCTCACTTCAATGCTGAATTGTTCTTGTAGAAACCAAGGTTTCACTAACATTGTTAAGTTCAAACCATGGTCTGCAAATGCTTGTAGAACTGAAATACACAGTAAAACTAATTTTCTAGTATAGAATTAATGTTTTCTCTAAGAGATATTAGCACTAGAGAAGACTGTATAGTTACTCATTAGGTGGGAAATGAAATCTATGGGACCTGATGAGATGCATCCGTGGGTCCTGAGGGAACTGGCAGATGAAGTTGCTAAGCCACTATCCATCATATTCGAGAAGTCGTGGCCGTCCGGTGTGGCAATCTGGTGAAGTTCCCACTGACTGGGAAAGGGGAAATATAACCCCCATTTTTAAAAAGGGAAAAAAGGAAGACCCGCGGAACTACAGGCCAGTCAGTCTCACCTCTGTTCCCGGCAAGATCATGGAGCAGATCCTCCTGGAAACTGTGTAAAGGCACATGGAAAATAAGGAGGTGATTGGTGACAGGCCAGGTGCAAGATCCTGCACATGAGCCGGGACAATCACAAGCACAAATACAGGCTGGGCAGAGAATGAATTGAGAGCAGCCCTGCAGCGAAGGACTTGGGGGTGTTGGTTGATGAGAAGCTCAACATGACCCAGCAACGTGTGCTTGCAGCCCAGAAGACCAACTGTATCCTGGGCTGCATCAAACAAAGCGAGGCCAGCAGGTCGAGGGAGGTGATTCTGCCCCTCTACTCTGCTCTGGTGAGCGCCCACTTGGGGTACTGTGTTCAGCTCTGGGGCTCTCAACGTAAGAAGGGCATGGACCTCTTGGAGTGGGTTCAGAGGAGGGCCACGAAGACGATCAGAGGGCTGGAGCATCTCTCCTATGAAGAAAGGTTGAGATAGCTGGGGTTGTTGAGGCTGGAGAAGAGAAGGCTCTGGGGAGACCTTAATAGCAGCTTTCCAATACCCGAAAGGGGCCTACAAGAAAGCTGGAAAGAGACTTTTTACAAGGGCATGTGGTGATAGGACAAGGGGTAATGGCTTTAAACTGAAAGAGGGTAGATTTAGATTAAATATAAGGAAGAAATTCTTCACTATGAGGGTGGTGAGGCACTGGAACAGGTTGCCCAGAGAAGCTGTGGATGCCCCCTCCCTGGAAGTGTTCAAGGCCAGGTTGGATGGGGCTTTGAGCAACGTGGTCTAGTTGAAAGTGTCCCTGCCCATGGCAGGGGGGTTGGGACTAGGTGATCTTTAAGGTCCCCTCCAACCCAACCTATTCTATCATTCTATGATTCTATGAAATGACCAATTTTATTTTTCACAATTAGCCACTTCAATATTCTGTGACAATATGACATAGTTTGAGTACAGCGTCTGGCATTCCTCATCAAATGGAGGGAACATGTTTTTCACATAGATTACATAAAAGGTACTGTAACACTCTCATTAGTGAAAAATGAGGGCACATACTGGTTGCTCTGCCCCAGTCACAGCACAGGGGTGTGTAACTATTAGGGAGGGGGGGAAGGCACACACGCAGCTCACTAGATGACTGGATAAAAGCATCCGTGCTCTGATTTTTTCAAGTTCAGTCAAACCTCACTGGAGATGAATAGGAACCATTGCACAGAGAAATCTCAACCCAAAGGATATTTTTTTAAAATTGTCTCAAATTATCCCAGGATTTACATAGGCATTCACTGGGTACAGTCATTTCTACACTGCAATCTGTTACTGATTTATTCAATCTTATACTGAGTCTAAACTATGCTAGTGCTTCAGAAGAATGCCTGAATACCATTATGCAGACTACAAGAATATACAATATCTTTACTTACTTAAAATAACTAGATGTGGGCATAGCTGTAGTGCAGGCATCTCCACTTCAGAAGACTATCCTGGCCTTTTTCCACCTGCAAGGATCCCTCAGGGCTACTGGCTGTGGATGCTCAACTATGCAGCTTTCTCCAGTTCTTTTAAGCACTTTACCTTCAACACTCACTTTAGTCCCACTGACTATTGTCCTATGCTGGCACAATTTCCAGGGCAGATGGAGGCAGCTGAAGGATGAGAAAAGAAAATGCCTCTTTCTGTACAGTAAAACACAGAGATAGCATGCAATAAAAAATTAATATATGCTAAACAGTCTTGGTAAGTTTCCAGAGCAGAAAAGGCTCTCTCCCTAAGTGGGAACGTAGCCAACCACAAATGACTGGCATCTGTGTCTTCCTCTGCTGAGGTATGCTAGCAATCCAAATTTATCTCCCTAAAGACCTAAATCAACTGAAGAAGACACATTATCTATCACAATCACTGAAGGTCACTGTAGCCCCACTTTAAAAAAGAAAAAAAGAGGGCGGTGGAAAGCAGGGAATGCCTTGCTGTATCAGGAGAGAGGGCTGCGCTCTCATGGAGATCACGCGACCAGGGCTGTGGTAGGATTTGCTTTAGCTTTGGCTTTTCCATCAAAGAAACTCGACAAAATCTGAACCTTTAACACGAGGGAAAGCATGAAGAAACCAAGAAAACTGAGAGAAGCAATAGGAAGACACACCAGTGAGGTCAGTGGAGATCTGCTGAACTGAGGAGAAATCACTGAAAGTGCTGGAAGAGTCTAATGACCAGGGCTGGTATTTTCAGCATTGAAAACTGCTTCCTTGGAAAAGTGGGGGCTCGTTCATACAAACACAGGACAGGAGAACAAAGAATTCAACTTAGTTTCTTTGCCTTTTAAAAATTTGTGTCTGTTTTACTCCTAGAAGCACAGGAACAGGTTATCAGGCCTATTTCATTCCCTTTACTTCATGATAGAGAGATGGAGATGAACCCGGGTGCTGGCAACCTGACCAAGGCCAGTTCCTACCATGAGCTGTGCTGGGGTTGGAGCTGAAGCAAGACATGCTTCTTTTCTCTGATCTTAATGACACCCACCCAGACGCAGCCAAGTGTCAATGACATGTACAGATCATGCCCATTTAGTTACACAGGTGAGCTTTTAAAGACCGCTGTTACAGATCTGTAAAAATGTATAGACCAGATCCTGGGCTTGCTAAAGCTGAAAACTCATGTTGGTTTTGACAGAACTGGTTTTTTGCACAATGAAAAAATCATTTGGAGGGAACTGAAATGTGAAGATAATTAAAATTAAAACTTTTTGAGGAAGAAAGGAAAGAATCATTTTGTCAGATAGAATTTTCATGCGAACACATTTTATGGTAGTAATACTTTATCCCTGCTCCCAGATATCAGCTGGGAAGTTAGCTGACATAAAACTTAAAGTGCATTTGAGCCTCTGTCTCTTGTTCATACAACATATGTCTTAATTTCTGTGTTGGGAGATTCTAATAGTGTCTTCCTTGTCTCACCATAGTCCATTACCTGCAGCCTGCAAAGTAATTTTCCAAGTGTCTGAATAGCTTAAGCTAGATTCAAGGATGTCAATGAGCAGATCCTCTTGGCCTACCAAACCCATCTGCAAATGAGCAAAGTAACTGCCTTTGCATTGGGCTTCTTATGCTAACTGGGAGGTGGCCTTGAATCTTTCTTCCCACATGTACCCCAAATGTCAGGTTTTTTTCTAATGGAAAGTGAGTCAGAGTGATGACAACAGTTTTTTATCATGGAGAAATTTTATAAGCAAGTTATACTCTGTGATTTCTACTTTATTACAAATACGTTATTATTCACTGTACAACCAGCCTGATAAATTGTTCTCTTGGTTTTTTTCCCAGACTGTCCAAATGTATCTCACTAATACAGCATGACATGTTTGCTTCTCAGACGTCTTGATCTTACTAATGTTTTTCTATAAATATGTTCCATTATGATATCTACTAACATGAAAATATTTATTTTCTTTTTTATTTGTTTAGTTGCTTATTTACTTGCCATTATTCTGGTTTTTCCCCTCTGTCTGGGTAGCTCTTAAAGCACTCATATTTCCTGTAGGTGGTTTCCAAACTTAAGTACCATCACCTGCTAACAGGGCAGAATTCCTGCCAGAGCTCCTCTCTGTTCTCCTGCCCCCTTCAGGGAAAGACAGTCAAAGAGAACACCATATACCATAGTGGTATAGCCTTTTGGCATTCAAATCAGAAAAATAAAGCAAAGAAACCAAACCCCCAAATGTATCAGCCAAGTAAAATAAGAATAAATATAATGTTTTAAAAATACATATGCATTCCTTTTTATTACACTAATATATTTGTTCGTGAGTGGAGTTCTGCCCCTACTTTGTAGAAATGCAAAAAAAATTACTTATAGTTTCCAGCATTATTAGACTTTTCAAATGATGTTACAGAATCTTTTGTGTCCTTACAAATACACGCTCTTCACATGCTATTTATGCAGAGAACAACTTTCACAGGTGTCTGAGAAATAGAAAGATGCTGCATGCATCTCTGCTGGTAATTAAAGCAGATCATTTAAATCTACTGAGTTATGCTTGTTTAGGACAACAGCAAGGCCAAGATACTATGATCACAGTTTTTGCTTTAAAATTACTAAGCTGCTTGGAAAAGTAAAGATGGCAAACACTGTTGCACAGAATGATATCTGACCCAGACCACTTTGAATCTGAAAAAGGCTGGTTGTTTTTTGTAACTGTTCGTTACTGTTCATCTAGACTTACTGGCTCTGGCTGGCACTGACTGCCGAAATGCTGAAGTGTTACAAGTGGGTTCTTGCTGGTGCTTTCAGCTAGACTGTCAAAAAAAAAGAAAAATGTTTCGCTGTTTTTTATTTTTTGTTTAAAGCCCATTTTCATGATATTCTAAACCCAGTTCTGTGGACTCCTGAGCCTCAACTTCTGAGCCCCAATCTTCTGAGTACTCATTAAAACTGAAATGAAGATCTTAATCAGTTAAAGTTCATTTGTAACTTCCACACAAAAACCATCATCACAAATGGCACTAACCAGTGTTGCTGTTGACAGAGTCTCCAGAGGCAAATGATTTAATAAGCTTTGACCCTCAGCTGCATTTCCCTCAGAAGTGGCAGACAAGCCCAGTCAGGTTGAAGGACTTATTTGCTCAGGTTTCCCTTTCCGAGGCTTCATAGGCTGATGCATTTACACCAACAAAATGGATGCAATTATTGTCAGTCTTATTCTGACTTAGGTCTCCAGACTGCAGATCACTTGGTTATCTTTGATTTATAACTGTTATTGTAGAAATGTGTTCTTTACCATATTGTTTGGTGGTTTTGACCTCCAGGGTGAGGCTGAATCTGTTCTGCCTGAACTGGGACGTGGATTTGAACCTGATTTTTGTACCTCCCAGCTGGATAGGAGGTAGATGACTACAGTGACTACAGGAGGTGCCAATCTAAGCAAGATGGCAGCATTAGGGACCAGAGTAAAACCAAAAGAGGGTATGTGAATTTAGGACTGCATATCCTTTGCTTGTGATACTGTCACAGAAAGGCTGCTTTCCACCATGTACTTAGATCCTCAGACTTGAAAGATTGCTTAGAACTACCACTGTGTTAGAGCTGACCTGGTATACCACTCCATATTTCACAATTATTATTATTTTCAATTAATTTTAGTACTTGGATCAATTTTACATCAACCGCAATAAAACTGAACATTTTCATTTATGCCATAGATTCTGGCAACTTTGTTTCTGTCATTTTTCTTGTCAATACATGATGTATTTACATTAATAAAATTGTTAGTTTTCCTTGGACCATTTTCCTTTTCAGCAGTACCACTCTGGTTTTTAAGGAGACGGTAACAGCTCTCTCTTTTGTTTCTCCTTCTACCTTAGCCTGGAAAATCATTTTTAGCTTTGCTAATATGTGAGCTCTGTTTCAATTTTCTTTTGAAGCTCTCAGTGTCTCCATTGACTTGAGGACAGTACTTCGATGATCCTTTGTGAATGATATTTCTTTCTCTTACAGGTCTTCAGGTTTTAAGAAGATTAATTACATCTGCAGTACGTGTTTTCTTATTTCTTTCTCTGCTGACAATGGTAGGCAGGAACATAATTACAATAGGGAAATGACTTGCAAGGTAAATGCTGCTTTTACTTTTACTGAAGTAATTTATCAAGGTAATAGCATAGCAATGGTCAAACGGAGCGTGGTAAAAACATCCTTGCATGTTCCTTGCAGGCTTTTCTGTGCTGAATAACAAGAGAGGGCCTGGCTGTAGTAGTGGTATATTGCTGTCTTGTGTGATTGGAGACTACGACAAGCTTGTGTGGCAACCTCCACTTAAACACCCTGGTCCTTGTCTCTAGTGTGGGTTTGGTGGCTGCTGTTTTGTTCTACCAAACCTTAATGTGTGTCCCAACTGAAGTCCTTAACTTTTGCTTGTAGTTCCTCTGAAATACTGGCTTCTCTGTAAGGAAAGCTTGGCTTGTAGTCTAAAGAAAGCTGGTAAGTCTGAATCAATGAGTCTTGGGCTATTTGGCCATCTTGTCACAAATTCATATGGATTTGTTGAAGTGGGCAAGGTAAGCAAGATGGTTTGAAATTATTTTATTTTATTTTATTTTGTATCTCAAGAGAATATACTTGTAAGAGGGCAAATATTTCTGTATCTCATCTGAGAATTAGACAAAGAGATGAGATTACAGGACAAGCAGTCAGCCTGTTCCCAGCCAGGTTGGCACTGGATGTGTAGGAAATGCTGTCGTGACACAGTATCCACAGTGTAGCAATACCCATGCAAGGCCTTACAGGAGGGAAAAGTGATTTTATGTAAAATAAAAACTGAAGCAGAACAGATTTCACTAGCTGCCAGTTCACCAGCACCAGAGGCATGTGTCCACAAAGCGGATCTTGCTGCCAAGTGCCCAAGTGGGGTGTTCAAGCCGTCCCACCAGCAGCCAGGCACTGGGTGGTTTGTGCCCAGATGTCAGACCCAGGATCTGCAGAGGACAGAAAAAGGACACCAGCTGACCAGTCCTCCTCATGTCTCTGAGGTTTTTCTTAGGTTGGGGACTATGTGCAGGCTTTGGATAGGCTTTTTTGCACTGTGTTGGAGCTGACAGTGATATTGGCACTTGTTTCAAGTATATTCTTTCGACATACAACAGAATACATCTCGATAAGCAAGAGAATACATCCTGAGATATATCTAAACTGCTGGTTTGAAAGCCCTGGCCTACCATCTTGCAGAGCCTGATAGTTATTTTATCTGCTACTTGTTCTGCTGCAGTGATAACTACTTTTTTCCAATGTCTCAGAAAATTCAGTAAGATGCAACCTGTTATCCTGAAGAGATGGCCCTGTTTGTTAGTCTGTGCTGAGAGATCTAATCAGACAAGATAAACCTGAGGCAGAATCAGGAGGCTGCTAACCTCATGTCTGCTGCTGGCTAGAAGATGACAAGTGAAGCCAGACCTCACACAATTCAAGAAAAAGAAGGCAGCAATCTTCAAGACCTGGGACAAGCAGCTCACTTCCAGTGTGGCACAACAGACGTGCTATCATGGAGCACTTCAGCAGACCTTCAGATAGGAGCTAACCACCTCCTCCTTGTTTCAGCTTCTGCCCTCTGTGTTCTGGGATCCACCTCTTTTGACTAGGAGTTACATTAAGTTAGATTTTAATTTATAATGTTATAAATTATAAAGAGTAATATATTATTTATGAATAATATCTGAAGTCAGATTACATGCAGGCAAACAAATACCAAAATTCAGGTCACCTATGAGACAGTCTGAGGTCAGTAAGTGACAAACATCTATGCAAATAAATGGCACAAAAAATGCTAAGTGACTATCTGACCTGAAATAACTTGAGTTGTCCTCATAAAATATGTAGCATCTTTAACTGTATGGTGAATTGAATCTGATAAGTAATTGGGACTGTCTCCATCTCCTCAAAATAGTTTCTGCTACTTCATCACTTATTTCATGGTTAGACTAGCTGCTGTGATATGCTGCTGCACAACAGCCGGCCTTTCTCCAGAGTTTGTGCCCAACAAATTTCTTTAGCAGTAGTCTGCCTGAAGTGCAAACAACATGCGTTTCCAGACTGAAAGGTAGCAATCAGCTAGCCTTACTTTTCTGACATTCCATCTCTTTTCTCTGTGTTTGAGAAATAACTCAGCTGCCAGATTTAATTACAATACTAGGTTCTCTAATGCATTGAGTGTGGGTGTGAGCTTCCTGGGCTGAAGGGCTGTAGCCCTTCCATAAACAAAAATTAGTCATGTGCATGGTACCACATCATGTGATGCTGCCCTGGCAGTGTGATTGCAAAGTCCTTTTAGGTAGAGCTGAATCTACTTTGGTACTATATGTGAAAAGATAACTAAGATAACTAAGATAACTATTAGTTCTTGAACTAAAAAAACCCCACACTTATGTTCAAGAACTAATTGCAGTGACCTCCTCTATTGAGCTGTCTCAGCCCTATGATGCCCAACTTTCCCTGAGCTTTGGAATATTGTTTTACTTGACCATGGCTTGAAGACATCTTTTCTTAATGGATGACTGCTGCATATGAATCATTCTTTCTGTGTTAAGATTTTAGAATACAAAAGTATTTTTGCCAGGTCTGTGGGATAAATAAAAGAAGAACTTTCCCCTAAACGAGGCTGTTGAGTTTTACAAACTTCTTTATGTTTGAAAAGATGTTAACAAGGAAGATTTGGTGTAGTGATCAGAAGATGCGAGAAGGAAATGTATAGAGAAGAGTTAACACACAAAAAGAGACAAATAGCCTGTTTCCTTAAACAGTACATCACAATTTTTGGTTCACTGGTGAATGATGAATTCCTCAGGAAATTCTCTTTTAAGGTAGACAGAGTGTATAAAATATATATCAGCACCACTGACATAAGAGAAAGTTTAAAAGATACCAAAGGGAAAAATATGTTCCTTATTTGTCTTATTATTTTATTGATGTGTTAGGGATGTATATGTTAAGAGTGAGTACATATTGTACTTCTTTTCTTTCTAGATAGCAGTCCACACTGCATTTTAATCATTCTTTGATGTTTCTTTCAAAAAGCTGAAATTGTTGGGGCTATACTGCTTTATCCTTCTGGCTGTTTCCCCTCTTACAAAAAATTACTAAGCAGATAAAACCTCGCTGTGCTTCGGATTTTTATTATCTCTAGACTTTCTTACCATCAAAACAAGAATAAAACCAAACCACTGTCTAAATTTCTATGCAAAATATGATTAAGTAATCACTAGTAAAAGTTTTCATTCAATTATTTTCTTTTATATGCCACCTCGGATTCAGCAAATGGGTTTCTTTTGTCAGAAAACGTCACTTACCCATTTATGTAAACTTTATTTGAACGACTAGCTTCACTTCAAACACGTTGCTGTTTTGACAGTACAATAATGACAAATAAATCAGAAGAGCAAAGGAAACCCATAACAAGAGGTCCAAGAAAGTATTTTATGAAATTTGTATGTTCCAACTCCCTATGTGTCTTGTAAATAGATTATCAACACAGTTTCAGGGCTGAATCTTGACGCGTTTAATTTGTTACAAAGTCCCTTGATGTTTTCATGAATAGATTGCCTACTTGTCTAAGTTTTAATTATTTTCCTTTTAAAGAATAATCCTATGAAATCTGAGATAAAGTTAATTAGCTCGTACTGAATGGGATTTCTTAACCTCTGCAGAATACACACACACATAATTAAAGATGAGTTACTCTGAATATGAAGACACGTCAAATTGGAGGGGCTTATTTATCATTTCAAGTCTTCTTTTACTTGTATATTACAGATACAATGTCTGAATTTAGTGTTTGTAAGTGAGAGGAACTGCTGTATTGTTTAGACCGGGGTGGCTCTAACAAGTCAGTCCAAGTGCCATTCACAATAAATTAGCGCCTCTTTCAGCCTCATCACAGAGCAGAGATCCCAGGCATGGATCTCTGGTGGCTGCAGGAGGAAGTTTTTTTGTCTCACTTGCAGGTCACCCACTTCAGGAGTATCCTGGTGATTCCCAGGCTTCGCTGCCTCCTAGGGAGCAGCGCTGAGCAACACCCTCTTCATTTTACTCCCTAGCACCTAACAGACCCAGTGTCCATATGTTGAGAAATACTGGTATAACCATGTCATAACAATTTTTTTACCTTAAATAGAAAAAAAAAAAAAAAATTGAGCTTCTTCAGATGCTTTCATGTAATACTTAAACTAGCTATACTTCTAGATATTAAATATTGACACAACTGTTATCCACGTTTGGAAACTGCAGCACAATTAACTGGGTTAGCAAATACATTTTGTTTGCAGTTTGGTTTTTTTCTATTGTTTTTCTTCTTTGGGTTGTATTTACATAACAGTATTCAATTCTCTGATGAATAGTCATACATTTAAGAAAAATCCAAGCCTTTTTTTTTCAGTTTGTAACAAACTATGGGCTCATTGTGCTGTCCTACACTGGCAAACTTGTTTCTGTTAAGCCTAAGACTGCTTAAAAGGATATTTTAATCTGATTATATTGTACCCATGTATTAATACCTTGGCCACCACAATGTTGTAATTCTTGACAGAATCCCTTATAAGCAAGGATTGTTCTTAATGTTACGCTTAGAATTAGTCTGAGATAACTTGTTTGGGTTTTTTTTTTTTCATTCATGACCACAGAGGAGGCCAAAATTCCATCCCTGAGTAGTGAAAGGGAAGTTCTTATCCCACTGCTTTTCATATATAAACAGAATCTTCCCCATTTCAGTTACTTGTAGGATATAGTCAAGTATGTTTGTACTCAAAAGTGTACTTACAAGACTGAGATAAACAGACAGCTTAAAATAATTTAGGACAGTGACACCTGATATGAGTCACAATTCCAATGGACAAAACGCATCTACCCCGAAATACACCAGAGGACAGTTTCACCACTGCTTTTATAAGAAATTCTTTTGAATGAATAAGGGTTGTCCCACATAGCAAATAATATATCATCTTTATATTTTTTATCCTGTTCTGAGTAAGAAAGAATCATCTTTCTTTTCCTGGGCCTGTTTATATTTTGGTGATGTGGTTACCTTAAAGTGAACATATTTCTGTTTGTTTTTCATGGTGTGCTGAACTAAATTCTGTTAGAAACTTGACAGATATTGAAAGAGATTAATTTTGCTGATTTTTTTTTTTTTGTATGGCCCAATCAGCATTTTCTTTTATATTCGAAGGAATCTTTGCAAATAATTAACTTCTTCATTCTGAAATTTCATTGTGATACAAAGGAAGACATAGTGTTGTACAGTGTCACTTCCACTGCCCTGGAATGAATAGATTAATTAATTTTTTCAGGTGGAACAATAAAAAAATTATCTCATTTCCTCATGATTACTTCCTTTCAGCAGTTATCAGTAATACTTGCTATTACTGAGAAAAGCAGAGGATGTAATACTGGTCTTAATGATGAACCCCACTGTAGAAGAGCAGGCAACAATTTTAGACGTTAGAATTGAGGTTCATAGAAGAGTAATTGCATCTGAATAAATGAAAAATTGTAAGACTTCTTTCAGTTAGTCAGATAAGGTAAAAATAGGAAAGAGCTGCAGACTACCCACACTACCCTTATGTTTACTTAAAACACCTGGCTCGTTTAAAAAGTTAAATTAGTTTACTTCTGCTTAACCTGCACTTTGCTACTCTTAGGGAAGAAGATTAGGAACATTGTAAAGATGACTTCAGTCAACTCATATTATTGTTTAACGGTATAATGGCTGTCTTCTCACATTTCTCCCCTCCCCATATGTGTGTTGTCATTCCTTTCCTTCCCACACTCCCTTCCCTCCAGCCCTGGCTACACAATCTGCCCTTTCGGGCCAATGTAAAATTCCCCCATGAGTCAATTTGACTCAGTAAAACCTCAGAAAACTACGCAATTTTCCTGCTGGCTTATTCAACACTTCAGGGTTGAATGGGTGCCAGGGCTGGCACAAGTTCCATAACAACAGCGTATGGCCAGCGGAAAGGCAACAAGATGAAAACTGAGGAGATGGTCCTTCCTTACTTTGGCAGCTCTGAACCATTAATTTACATTATTGCATCTCCCCTAATCAAACCTTCAGAGAATTTCTAAATTTGCTGGGAAAATGCTGTGAGGGGAAAAGAGAACTGGCAGTCCCTCCAGTGATCAGCAAGGAGTCGAGAGTCCTGACTGCCCAGCTGTAGAGGGGAGAAAGGGGGTCAACATGGTTCAATCCTGCACTCTTCGTTGACCTCAAACCCAAGAGACTTTTACAATGGGAATTAATTCAGGTTATGCTGGATGTTTAAAAATATAAAGATGAGATTGTAGAAGCAAAATCAGAAAGGCTGAGATGGAGAATAAGACAAAACTTGCAAGGAATATCACATGTAGGAAAAAGCATCTATAAGGGTGCTGTCAATAAAAGAAAGAGCCAGCAAAGAATTGTTCCGCTGTTCAGCAAGTTGGCCGAGTTTTTGACAGATAACACTGAGGAGGCTAAAATGTTCAATTACTTTTTGCATCTGCCCTCTGTAAAAAGGTTAGCTGCAGCACAGCAGACACTGATAACCAGTAAAAGAGGTAAGAGCTCACCATCTGGTAATGAAGAGAAATGTTTACACATTGGCTGGGCTTGACGAAATACTGAGATGCTTAAAGAACTGATCAATGAAGTCTCAGGCCTGTTTATGCTTATCTTTCAGAGCTTAAGAGTACAGGGAGCATATTGCATTACTAGAAAAGGCAAGAACACGCCTATCTTTGAAAGGAAAAAAGGAGGACCTGGGAGTTACTGAATGGCTGGCTTAGCTTCAGCTCCTGAAAAAATACTGAGGCAAATAGGCTGCTTATTTGCAGGCAGCTAAAATTTACTAGGAAGATGAGCAACACCCAACATGGCTTTCTCTAGAACAAACTGTGTCAAACCGATCTAATTTCTTACTTTGACAAACTAAAAATCTTTGATGTCAGAGGTGAAATAACAAATGCCAGTTATTTTATTTTTAATGTCTTTAATGTTTCTCTTATTCTCATTATGAATCTCCTTCTCTGCAGTACTTTAAGAAAGGATTGAACCGAAAGCCAGAGATGTTGTAAGTATAGCTGATCCTGTCCTGAGGCCAGAGGTTAGTGGAAGAAGTTAGCGCTGGTGAAATCTGGTCCAGCTTGTCTTCATTTCTGATAAGTTAAAAAGTAGATTCAATGACACTTTCA
>NW_009235151.1:37953-42312 GCF_000690835.1 Fulmarus glacialis
AGGAAATAATATAAATACTTAGGCCTTAAATGAAGATCAGCTTGAATGCATTTGATGTGGTGGCAGGCTAGTTGTGCTATTCAGATACACAGCACTATGAGCAGTATTTCCCATTAACTCAAGCGTAATGAAACAGTGTTAACTAGGGCCATCTTAGAAAGGAGCTACTAATTACTCTGGGGTTTGCCTTGTTTTACTGCACAAGTCTAAGGCTGAATCAGCTTCAGTCCAAACAACAGTAACACGATGACTGCCAAAAGCTTTACCTCTTTCTCCAAATAGACATCTAAGAAATATAAATGTGAAAAGTCCCTTCATGTGATATCAGCTCTCCTGAATGCTTATGGATCGAGGTAGGAGAGGTAAAACAATGGTATAGATAAAGCAGTATCCTCCCAGACAGGACATGTCATCCTGTAGCCTAACATTTTTGGCAAGGCTGCTTTGCCAAGACAGGGAAGAGGACAAATAAATAGCCCTTGTACAGATAAGTGTGTTGTGCTAGCGGTGGTAGGCAGATAGGCTGACCAAGAGCATCGTGGAGCCTGGAATGTGCCATTGCCATTGCCAACTCAGAGGGGCAGATGGATCTTTCTTACATTAAATTTATTTTCTGAGTGCTGTGGGTCCTGGAAAAAAAAATACACTTTGTTTTAAGGACACTGTTTTGTAATCATTGCTCTGTACTCTCCATAGGCTGCTCAAGAAGCAGTTTACAGACACCAACCAGCAAAGGTTAGAAATGACAGGGAAAGCAATTTCAATCTCCTGCTGGGAAGTGATAGTATCAAGAGTTGTCTCTTCCCTAAGAAGTGAAGACTCACATCTGCTGTGTGGAAAGGACAACTCAAGCTGAGTGTTCAGTATGAGAAATGCATGCCCCAAAGTGCACCCTGCACACCTACCCGCTGCACAGGGCACATTGCGGCACGCTGCAGCCCTCTGTCCATTTGCACAGATTTTTCCTGGAAGGAAAAAAAAAAAAAAACCTGGATGAACAGGGCAATGGAGTGCTGCCATATCTCCTTATGCAATGGACTACATGGGCCATGCACACTGGGGACACTCCCTGCCCTGACAGACCAGAAAAGTCTTGAAGAGGCAGTTTAGCAAAGCTTTGCAATGGCCACCCAGAGTCCCTCTTTCTGCAACTCCTGAGAGCTCCCTGTCCCACAGTCCTACTGTGCTGCAGCTACAGTGAAGCATCTCAAAGTGTCTTACTGTCTGTCATCACTATCATCCTGAACTATTATTACTTGCACTAGCTTTTTTCCTTTTTTTTTTTTCCTTTTGGACACCACACCTTTTCAGCTTAGTTTTTTCCAAAAGTTATAGAGGATAAAGTCCCTGATGATTAAAACTCTTCTCAAATCTGCCTGAGCTTCAAACTTCTCAATGAATTTTTTTTCTGCTAAGAGTCATCTATAACACGGCCAATGGCCTGGCCCTTTTCTCTCTGATGAAATTAATGTCTTTCTGTAAAGTGGTTAAATCTTACTATGACAAAAGCAATAATGATAAGGTTACCAGAACTCTATATAAGCATTAATTAGTACGTTATTAATTGATAAATAATTCCTGAAGAGTCACGAGAAGCATTTAATAAAGCTCCTAATGATACGTGCAGGTTTGGAGGACTTTTTTTATGCCACAAGTATAAACAAATAATGTAATAGTGTGCCAATCATTGTTTTAATCTCCAGCATGGTTTTAATTTTTAGTCTTGCTCTATATAGTATGAATGAAAAATCAGTCAGTAAAACTGTTTTAAAATCTCCCTTCTGGTTTCTGGCCTTTTAAAACCGTATCTGTTCTTCTGTCTCTTCATCCCCAACCCCATACAGACTAAAGGAACAACTTTATTGTACCTCCAGGCAGAAACCTGGTGGAACATTAACTACACTGGGAAACATGAAACAGCCCTTGCTGAAAAACAATGATGTTGTCTGTTACCTCTGTTAAAGATTTTCTCTTGCCCTCTAGTTTGGTTTACTTCTTCAAGATACTTAAGCATGTTCATAGCTTTGGTCATACATGACTACTACTACTACATGACCCTTACTTCTTAATGTCACTCAGTCTCATTTGGTAACAATGAATTGTTTTATTTGATAGGTTTTAAGCAAAGGCTTGTACTTAATTTTAAAGTAAAACAACTTGTCAGAGGCATGGAAACATCAGGAAGGACTACACAAGTTTGGTGAAATTCTAGAAGTAATTTGAGCAGGAGTCTCCTCACAGGAAGATGCTTAATTACATCAGAAGACTGGAATACAGACACTCGGTAAAGCAGTGCATGGCTTGGAAGTCCAGAGCACTGTGAAGTCTACCTTCACCTCCAGGGTAATGCAAATTACTTGCATGCATAGAAGGAGAAAAGAGAACAAGTGTTCAAACAAAGGACAGCTTGCTGCTGAGTTGCCTGTTGCCACTTAGCTCACAGAACTGTGAAGTGTTCAAAGGCATCTGTTCTTTCACAGGATATACACCACATCAGGCATCAACATTTCCACTTCCAAGGCTGTGAATTATTTTCTCAAGATTTAGCCTGTACATTTAGAAATATTCATATTTTTGCTTTTGGCTAAATTGTCTAACTTGGGTGTGACGCAGGAAAGAATTTTTAGGACTCTGTGTTCCTTATATCTCGAGAGAGATAGGCACTTTCCTTTGTTCATTTCTTGTGCAAGGATAGCAGTTTTATCAGATGTGACTACATTCAGACTATCTGTATATCAGTGACAGTTACTCTGATATATTAAAGTTTTTAAAACCTCTTCTTGGCACATGATGAAGCCCATTGCTGAGTAGTACACCCAGCAAGTTTGTTTGATATAAACATTTCCTAAGACCTCTATTAAACAGTGACCATGCAAGCTCTCAGCATGCAGCTGTGGGGGACCTGTGAGTCCAAGCACCATTCCGGATGTCTGCCCTGGGATTTCTGATGGCATTGCAGGTGAGGAAGAGTTCCTCAGCAAACAACTGCAGTCTTAACATCATATGCGGAATATCCTTCTGAGTGAGTCTAAATGGGTGGGAGGAAGGGTGAATGGAAGGAGCCAGAGGAGAGTACAGAGATGTCGAGGATGTGATCCTCCCACAGCTTCAATGCCTATGCCACTGCCAGCAGCATTTCACATGGCAGGAGTGATATCAATGACACTGACAATGCGTCAGAGCATGAACTTTTGTTCCCTCCCTTTCATGTTCCTGCTCCTTCAGTTGGTGAGCTGGTTGGTGGGCAGAGGAGAGAGAACTAGCACCGCAGGCAGGGCAGCTGCAGGAGGACCTCTGGTCTGAGTTGTCTTGTCTGATGCTTGACCGATACCAGGAGTTCATTTGGTGATACTGTCATTAGCACAGTCCTTGCACTGTAATTTTATTAATTTTATTAAACTAGGCAGATATACCGATAAGCCTAAAGAAGTGAAAGATATCTCTGCCATTGCCTCCTAGATAAAAGCAGCACCTGTCTTTGTACAGAAGGACAACAAACTTCCAAAATATTGGCCCACTGTTAAACAGGAGAGGTGAATTAGTCACCAACAGCGCCGAAAAGGCAGAGGTTCTCAACACTTTCTTCACCTCTGTCTTTACAAGCACTGTTGGGCCCCAGGCCTTGGGAACAAAATCCAGGTTGATGCAAACACGGACCCACCATCAATGAAGGAAGAGTTGGTATGTGAACTATTACAGGAGCTTGACCCCTACAAATCGAATACCCACCGAGGGTGTTAAGAGAGCTGGCTGACGTTGTGACACTGTTACAAAGGCGCTCTCCGTAATCTTTGAGAAGTTATGGAGATTGGGGGATGTCTCAGAAGACTGGAAGAAGGCTAATGTCACCCCCATCTACAAGAAGGGCTTAAAGGAGGATCCAGGAAATTATAGGCCCATAAGTCTTACTTCAGTCCCTGGGAAAGTTATGGAACGAATCCTCCTGGGGGGTATCACAAGTCAAATGAAGCACACGGTTGGGAAAAGCCAGCACAGATTTACCAAGAGCAAATCATGCTTGACAAACCTGATGGCCTTCTACAATGAAGTAACCTGCTCAGTTTGTATGTGGCAAGTGGTGGACATTGCCTACCTGGATTTCTCCAAGGCTTTCGATATGGTTTCCCACAGCCTTCTCCTAGAGCAGCTGATGCACTACGGTCTAGACAAGTGGTCTGTGCAGTGGGTGGGGAACTGGCTGACAGGCCGCACCCACAGGGTGGTGGTAAATAGCTCCTTTTCAAATTGGCAACCTGTCACAAGTGGGCTCCCCCAGGGATCGATATTGGGCCCAAAGCTGTTTAGTATCTTCATAACTAATCTGGGTGTCGGGATCAAGTGTACCCTGATGAAGTTTGC
>NW_009235152.1:0-11138 GCF_000690835.1 Fulmarus glacialis
AGCTTTTTTTTTTGCCATTTAAGAATCATAGTCCTATTGTAAATATTCATATAGAACCCATGTCAGACCTTACCAAAATCAGTACACTGGCTGACTAAACAGAGTTGATATTAGTATCATATGGTGTTTTTTCATACGCTCAGACCCTTATGAGCTAAACCTTGAATGTGTCTGTGCAGAATACTAGATGGAAATACCTAGGAAAATTTCTCCAAGCCAGTTCAACAACCAAAAGTAGGTACATTAGCACAGTTCTTGAGTTCGGATAATTCAGCTGAAAAGCAGTAAATATAAGGGGAGTCATAGAATCATAGAATCATTAAATGGTTTGGGTTGGAAGGGACCTTCAGAGATCATCTAGTCCAACCCCCCTGCCATGGGGGGGACGAGGACATCTTTCACTAGATCAGGTTGCTCAAAGCCCCAACCTGATTTTTAACACTTCCAGGGATTGGGGAATCCACAACTTCTCTGGGTAACCTGTTCCAGTGCCTCACCACCACCCTCATGGTAAAAAATTTCTTCCTTATATGTAGCTTCACTCTTTCAGTTTAAAACCATTGCCTTTTGTCCTATCACTACAGGCCCTGGTAAAAAGTGTCTCTCCATGCCCTCCTCATATATTGAAAGGCTGCAGTAAGGTCTCCCTGGAGCCTTCTCTTCTCCAGGCTGAACAACCCCAACTCTTTCAACCTTTCTTCATAGGAGAGGTGTTCCAGCCCTTTCATAATTTTCGTGGCCCTCGTCTGGGCACACTCTAACAGGTCCATATCTTTCCTGTACTGGGGACCCTAGAGTTGGACACAGTACTCCAGGCGGGGTCTCATGAGAGCAGAGTAGAGGGGGAGAATTACCTCCCTCAACCTGCTGGCCACGCTTCTTTTGATGCAGCCCAGGATATGCTTGGCCTTCTGGGCTGCGAGCGCACATATTCACCTCACGTTCAATTTTACATCCACCAGTATCCTCAAGTCCTTCTCTGCAGGGTTGCTCTCAATCAAATCATCACCCAGTTTGTATTGATATTGAGCAATGTCCCGACCCAGGTGTAGGACCTTGCACTTGGCCTTCTTGTATGCAGTCATGCATTCATTTCTGTAAGAGCTCTGTTCATTAACTTTGACAGGTATTAGTGACCCTGGTTTACTTTGCACTGAGATGGATTAGAAGCACTCCCTCAACCAGGTGCTCCTTTTCATCTGAGGAGTGGTCATGTCACAGCTAGGTGTAAAGTGCCTGTGCTTTTAGCTCAAGTGAGCATCAAGACGACAGTTTCTGGTACACAAGTGGTTTGAAAAGAGCTAGTTCAGCTATGTCTGCATGACAATGCACAATGCTAAATGCCTGTACCTACTGCAATCAGTACTTTCATGGATCCCCATCTTCTATAATTAGCTGCATGTGTACTGCAATTAGTTCCCATACAAAAACTGATACCTTTTGAGAGTGAAGGCAGAAGGGGAGCAAGAAGAGGGCAGATTCAAAAAAGTGTCAGGATTTCAGTACTTTCCTCAGGGAAAATTCAAAAATTCCTTTTGGACTAAAGGAGCTTGCTCAGCCAGTGCTACTCTTAACAAATTCTTAGTTTTGCTAAAACCAGAATGATCGTGCAATGAAAAGAACAGAAGTGGACTTTGTTGAAAATATCTTATCTACGCTTCCAAAGCACAGGGTCAGACAAGGACTTTTCAGTTCAGGTCAACAGCAAAGCTGACCGCCTGAGTACCAGCAGGAGCCAGGGCCCTCTTCTCTTTAAGTATCTGGATCAGCTTCCGTACGCAACCATGCCTCTTCTGGCCTTTCATGCGGCTGACAAGTGCATTAATCCTTCAAGATGAACTTTCCATGCCATCTCCACAACCGCACAACCACGATTGCCATTTGCGCTTGAGTCCCATCATTACTGTCCTATTCTTACCCCTGGGAGTCCTTCTGCCTTCAAGTCTGCCACAAACATAAATCAGTTTTTTCGTTTAGGCTACAGTAATTTCCCTTTGGCATTCATAGGGCCTTGCCATCTCACTCTACTCTCCATCCCTGCCAAATTCTTGGCAAAATACTGTGGTAAATAATGAGCTAATGCAAGGTTGCTGTTGCAAATTATTTACTATTTTTGTTAGCTTTGAAGAAAGTGCTGTCAGATCATTATGTGCTGTTAAATGCTTTGTATTTCTCTGTTTGAGCCATACAATCAAATTAGTGTCTGCTAAAATCAGTTAATTTCAATATAATCATGCTTGGAGGAAGGTTGGATCATGATGTTCATTTTTACTCACTCGAGATTTCTTGTTTCCTCAATCAATATTCTTCTTTATTGATCATTTGAAAATAAAATTATATAATATTTTTATTTTTATAATTCTTCATTGGGCGAACAGTGTCCATGTTGGGGGCACTTTTATTTTGCTCTTCTTTGTCATGTACATGAGCAGTTCCTTATTCAGCATTTCTTAACCAACATAGGAGAAATTGTATATGCTATTCCAAAGCTCACAGTCTGGGGTGCAGCACTGCCACAGAAAGGGTGCCAGAAGGAGAAGGAGTGGAACCAAGAGAAAGAAGTGAAAAGATCTACCTCCTCCTGCTGTCAAGAATATCAGAGGGCCTGAGACATTATCTTTAATGTCTCTCATACATATCACAGCCCCTAGGGATGGACCTGAAATGGTGATTTGGAGGTCAGAAGAACACTGATGAATTGAGTCTCTGAGCTCTGCCGGTCTTATGTAATTGACTTCTCTGCAGCCTTGCTCGTTATCGTCGTAGCAGCTGTACCTTACACAATGTCTGCCACTCTTCATGCGAACTGATAACTCACACTGTAATTGCTTAGGAGAGAATAATTGTGAGAACTCAGCATTTTGACAGTGTAAGTTAAAAGTCAGACACAGCAAGGTCTGAAGTGCAATAAGATTTTTTACAGCATCAACCTTGTTTTGAGTCCATAGAGATACAGGAGATGGGGGGTGCAAGGGGTGGGGGCAGAGTGCAATGTGCCCTCTGCTCAGCTTGTAGCAATCTCTCCACTGGAGAGGGAGGGGGTGGAAAGCCACACCACCACTTCCACTGACAGTAAGGAAAATGGGGACATAAGGCAATGTGGAAAATGTTGAACAATTTTCCTTGCCTAATCTAAAATATATGCTGTGAAAGTCTATCTCAAGTTCCCCAACAAAAGCTATCAAAATGAAGAGATAGAGTCCTTAAGAAATGCTACAGTTATCATCTCTCTCTGCACCACTCAGGAGTCTGGTGGGAGGTGGCAATATGTGACTGGATCCCAGTTAACACCTTGATTTTGGGGTAAGAGGTGGTAAAACAGTATTCACCACACCACCTCCAGAGCATTTCTTAGTCTGCTTCACACTGTTGAGCTAGCTCCCATGTGAAAGGTAATACACATTACAGTCTACTGCAGGTACGCAGTTTGAAAAGGGGTGCTTTGCCAAGTGCCATGGTGTTGCCATCTTCATAATTTTTCTTTATGCTCAGGCCAAAGAACGAGGCTTTCACACATGTAGCTCCTATCTAGTCCCCTGTAAGACCTTTCTTGGACACAGTTCTACCCAAAGTTACCCCTCACAGAAGAGCACCACTGGGATACTTGACAAGATCCCTTTTTTCTTTCCTGAAGTATGCAAAAATATCTGTAATTTTTGTTATAATTAAAGTGAAGCCCTCCATTTATTAGGTTGATTGAGGGATGCCTAGTAAGGGTTAACCCAAGCATATGGGTCTGAATAGGAAGACAGAGAGTACATGCAGTTGACAATTTTCCACAGAGAAAAACAAAAAAAAATTTGTAGTTTCTCCTCTTTCATTTTAATTTCAGTGATTATTTGGGTTATAGAGTTGCAAAGCAAGCTTGGAGTGACAGTCTGGTTGGGATACGTCTTACTAACATTCCCTTCTGCAAATCACTCAGGGCTACGAGATCTCAGGGCATTTGTCCCACCATTTCTATCTTTGAACATTTGTATTTTACCGCTAAAACCAGTCCCAGTTACAGGTTGGCAGCCTTCATGAGCAAAGAAAACCAAAAGAGACTCTTCTGCTTCTTTGGGGCTGTGATTCCTGCCTGCTTTTGGATTACAGATGGTACGCATCTTTGATGCTCAGGGCATCCGTTGCGTGATAGAGGGACTTCACTCAGTTTTGAGCTTGAGAGGGCCTGAAAAATGATTTGTCTAGTTCTTCAAACACTTACATCAATAGTAATTGCAGTAAATAATTTTTGGAATCATCAGTCTTCTCCACTTGCCTATCAGTTTTTCAGGATTTTACTTTGGAGGGTATTAGATGGACAAGGGTCATTTGCTGTCTCTGTGGAAGATCACCGTAGTCCCTTGCTGAAGAAATTCTTTGGAATTTGGTGAAGCAGTTGTATCCTAACTTGCCACTGCAGACAAGAGACCAATCTGCATTTCCTTTGCCATTTGGGGGTTAGTATGTGACTCACCAAGGTATCCTTCCATTAAAAAATGGTCTTAGAAACATGCAGTGAGCAAGTTGTCAGTCTGCATGAGTATGTCAAGTATGGATTGAGCAATAAGTCCTCTAGCCAAGGTGGCATCCCGTGGTGCGTGAGAAGCACCATATTCTACAGGCAGATTTTTCAGAGATGGTAGAGTAGATCTCTCCTCCTGTGCAATTTATCTATATGCCCAGCCTCAAGGAAAGATTTGTAAATTATCTAGGAATCTTTCCTGGGATAGGATGAGAGACTTCCATGTGGCAAGTGCCCAAGGCTACGTAATGTGGCTTTACCTTGCACTTTTCTACTTACTTTTTTTTACTTTATACACCGACACTAAAGGAGAGCTATGAGGAAGGAATCTCCTTGAGAAGCTGGAGAAAGGGCTTGGTTGGTTCAAGGTCTGGTTCAGCCTTTCAAATACAGGAATTAAGTTCTAATATGAAGATGATTCTAACAGAAGGAAAAGTTGAATTGCACTTCTTGAGTTACCCTGAGAACAATTCCCGGGTGGACTAGACTAATAAAGCTACAAATTAGGAAAATTATATCCCTTGTAATCTTTTCTCCTGTGTGCCAAGGCAATGAATTTTGTCCTGTCAACCAGCTGTCTCTCAGATACATATGTTCTATTTTTATGCAATTACACAAAGCTTTGGATACGACTTGTTGTTATATATTTTTATGGGATAGGTAAATTGAAAGGCTGTTTTCTGAAGGACTGTAAAAATATGGGTAAGCATAAAAGAAACAACTGGAATAAAAGAGAGATATATCTTAGGTATTGGAAAGGCAAGTTTAGGCTAAGCAGAGTAATAAGGAATGGAATTGGGCTAAAGGACAAAAATAAATACTTCTCAGGCTACAGGTAAGTAGCCTGTCTTCCAAAGAAGGCACTTGAGCCCAGTAGCAGAAAACGGAAAACGAGGAGGTGTGCACCCCAACCATGTGATTATTTGTCGATCATAAAACAAAAGTTATATTCTCTTAGGCAGTTGCTAGTATGTTCTGTGAACGAAAAGGAGTAATGAAGAAGAGTTTTGAAGAACACAAACTTTATATATGCAGAGAAGGAAATCGCATTTTGGCTGCACTGAGGAATGATGATGCATGAGGGAAGATGTAGTCTGACCGGGAACAAGGGGACCTGAATAATACAGTAACAGAAAACACTAAGAAATATTTCCTGACCAATATATTTCAGGGTTTTGACTAACATAGTTCACTAAAACGCCAAAGTTTGCCACAGAAATCAAGAACCATGTTCTGACCTCTAGAATGTCAATGGATTAAAAGGAATTCTCTCTCCCATATATCTGAATTCACGCAGCACTAAAATATGCCTTTTCTTCATATACTGTCATATCCTGTATACATTCACTAGACTCACATGAAAGATTGAGGGCATCCTTCCTTCATGCTCCGTATTTCAGAAACTGATCCTTAAAAACTCCCGTCATAACTGTAAATGAACTTCAGCTGGTAATGCAGCACAATTTGTCTTTCATATAACTTTAGATATGTATTGTATTTCTAAAAAGTAACAATACTTTAGGTGCTCCTCAGACATGGAACAAAGATATGTCTTATGTTTCATGCCCTTAGATAGAAGGATACTGTATGGGCAAAAGAAGCAGTGAATTAGCATTGCCACTAAAACTTACCTATAACTAGATCATTTTGAAGCTACATCTAAGTCAGTCAAAAACATAAAAAACAGACCTCTCTTGCAGGATACTTTTAAAGATAGGGCTTGGAGTTTGTAAAATATATGCAGGAACTATTAAGTGATGATGACTCATTTAAAATGTTTCTCAAGCATCTCTCCTCTTGCTGTCACATAAGTTAATTATCCCTGAGCTTAATTTCACAAAGATTCAGCGGTTAATTTTGAGTCATTTCTCCAAAAATACCTGCATCTTTGGGAACTTCATCAAGTTGCTGCAAAGTTCATAAATTCAATCAAAAACCTGGTGGATTTCTTGGCTCTGATACGCTCTTTATTTAAGTCAATAGAAAGTTTCTCAGACCTCTCAGGACAGTGAATCATGGCCTGCAGAACTTCAAGGTGCTCTTAAGACAATGCAGGATGCAATGAAAGTCAGTGAAGCAAGCAAAATTTGTCAAATGAGCCACATAATTTAAGCTTAGCTGCTTAAAATCTGATTTAAGTTTAAGATTTCTTGTGCTTTACTGTATGACATCTCTACCCTTTTAACAAGAATTAGCAGGTAAAAATCCAGTATTCACAAGTTTTTGCATACTAATAAATTAAAATTCAGATGTTGTCAATGTATATTCATGAAAGAAATAGAGCACCTCATAGACTTGTAGGATATTTGATAAACCAAAGATTTTTTGAATTTCAAGGTAGTTATAACTAAGTTTCTCAATGGCTTAAATTCTTTATCAATTGTCAGCCCCCATGTACAATCCAGGCTTCCCCACATAGCTACTACTGTAAGACACCATCTTACAGTCCAGAATCCTGCAGTTTTCTCCAATATCAAGGGAGCAAAATTAAAAAGGAAATGAGCTATTAACACAGTCTACAGCATTGTATGATTTTGGCTGTGGCTTACTCTAGAAACACTATTTGCTTATGTGGTATGATACACCTATTTCTCAGCAAGAGCTGTAATGTAAGGGTTACTGGCCCAAACACAGAACATAGTCTACTGAAACTACCCAGTCACATAGCAAGTATCAACCACCTCTACATCCCTCTTCCCATTTTCTACTTTTGAAAAGAAAACTGGCCAATGTTTCATGCAATTCAGAGTGAAAAAGAACTGTGTCCAGCATCCATCCTGACATTGGCTGGAATGGCTCAAACCTTTGTGATCACTTGATACATGACTCGGATCTTGTACTGTAAGGAGGTTGATACCGTGTGGAAATAAGCATAAAAACTTAGGTCAGTTTTGGAAGCTTAAGTCTGAATTTCCTGGCTTCGGTTGCTTTGAAGATAATTATTAACCTCTTGTAGTTATAAGTATTTTCATATTTACTGAAATTTCTTCTCACACGTTTCAGCTGTGAACTTTCTTCTTACAAACTCAAAACAACCTGTTGAAGTGATAACCCAGCGGTGAAGTTCAAAAGTGTATTAAGTTCAGTACCTTATGATGTGGGCATGCTAGTGTGAGAAGGTAAAAAGAACAGAAGGGCTGTATATCGGACTAGACCCACTGGAAGGAAAAGTGAGTGTCAATCTGATAGTGTGTGCCTGTCAGAAACAAGAATTTTGTAATATGTACTCGTGACATGCAATACATACTTAAAGAAAACCCCAGGTTTTCAATGAAACTTCCTTCAGTTCAAGAAGAGCCCTCAGTTTTTAACAGTCTGTCAGAACTAATATTATATATGTGACCTTAAATATTCATTGAGTTTGTAGAGATTTCATCTTCTCCTGCATTTATCAGGAATTATTCATAATATGGCAGTTTCTGTCATAATTCAGACACTTTAGCCCAAAAATGTAGAAAAAAATAAAATCCAAAAGAGAAAATGACAGCTACAGTGATGGAATGGGGATAAGTGATAGTTTTAAAGGATCTCACTGTACATCTATAATTTTCCCTTTTAACACCTTATTTTTAAACTATACTTCATTTAAGATGTC
This sequence comes from Fulmarus glacialis, assembly GCF_000690835.1. Taxonomy (NCBI): domain Eukaryota; kingdom Metazoa; phylum Chordata; class Aves; order Procellariiformes; family Procellariidae; genus Fulmarus; species Fulmarus glacialis. Next base: position 8,103 of record NW_009235152.1, read on the forward strand.
GACGCAGCTTGATGTGAGGTGCATAATTTATGGAATGCTGACATTTTTTGTAAGATTTATTTTGTTGTTTTGCAAGTCAAGTACAATCTTGCAACTCTATGTCTTACTTGTAAAATAATAAAAAAAAAAACTTTTTGTTTACTGGAGCAGTGACCAAAACACAAACATCATACGCAACATCTAGTTTAAAGCATAAATATGAATGCCCAATTTACCTAAAATCAAATCACTCACCCAGAAGGCACAGCGTCAAAGAGTTTTGATTAGATCTGACAAGCTAGCACGAGGCACTTGATAGGGCATTCAACAAAGCAATGCAAGCTTGCTTTGCCTATTGCATCAGTCTATGCTTCGTGATCAGTAGTTCTTCCTTATTTTATGAGGTGATAGAGTTAAAGCAGACTACAAAGATCTAGATGTACTTCGTACCTTGAAAGTTGCCAGTTTCATTAATATTCGTCATCTGTATTACATCAAGATGGAGAAAGATACATACTTCTTATTTTCAAAATGCAGTCCCCATAAGTCTCTTCAAAACCAATTACTAGAAATGTTTTTATATAAATAAAGTGATGAAGAAATAAGTGAAAAGGATGGGCTTTGTGACTACTGCAACACAGCAAATTAAATGATGAAAGAAAACTAATAGGCAACATTGTGAAACATAAAAAATAGGTTTAGAAATTGTTTGTAATGTCGGGTGTACAATTCAAACCAAAGATCCAGGCACATAAACTTACTTCTCTAGGTTTGTTGTTAGCAATGACAGGTTTTATATTTACAGACTGTAGTCCTTTCATCTGAGGACTTTTTTTTAAACACAAGTGCATCAATTGTAAAATAAGCCTCATCAACCCCATTTTATGTAGAGGTAATACGATGAACAGGCAAAACTTGTATAGAAAACAGTGTTACTGTTAGGGAACATTTTCTATACTTAGAAATATATCCATATATTTCTCTGTGTGCATCTCTCTCTTTTCCAGATGCCCACAGGTACCTATCCACAAAGACACCTACACACCACATCTGTCTCAGTTGAAGGACCTGTGACTTACACTTCTGCCTTCTAACAATATCAAATACCTACTCTTAATGCAGCTTTTGTAAGCTATTGGGTGCTTTGTGATTGTGTCCTTTGTGATAGCATCATGAGCAGTTTCTCTTTAAGGAAAGAAATTAGATATTAGATAATGAGTTTTAAAAAAATATTAGATACTAGATAATCAGTTGGAAAGATATTCATGAAAAGGTTCATGATACATTAAAAACTAAAAAAAAAAACCCAAAACCAAAACTGCATTATAGTCATTCAACATCGATAATTCACACAGGAATAGGTTTCTCACTTTTTTTTTTTGCTCAAGGTACCCATTCATCACCTTACAGTGGCACAATCATAACCCCTTTTTCACTATTAATAATTCTGATTGCCATTAGATGGTGGCTTGATAGTTTATGGCCTAGCAAACTCTCCCCCAACCAAAAAAGAACTAATCAAGGCATCAATAACATTTCGATTCTTTATTCAATACATAAAAAAGAAAAAAGGTAATAAAGAAGAAAAGCCATCTTAAGTCATTTTCTCACTGTGTAGCTTGAATGTTTTACTCAGTGTGGGATTAGTTAATAGAAGCTTCTCTACACAGAGGCTCTGCAGAACACTAAACAGCAAAAACCTGTAAGGCAGACTTTTTAACACAGCATTTACAAGGGACAGAGTCCAATAATATTATTATCACTAGGATTTTTAAAACAGAATTTGGACGACAATCGGCTAGCAGTACTCGCTATCTTAATCATCTGTATCTAATTTCAGACATCTTAGAAGTTCCTGAATTTCCAAATGACCCTAAGTATCTTTTCTCAGAAAACCTTTCATTGTTAAGGTACATTGAGTCAGACAGCCAAAACTCAGTTAGTCAAATCACTGTGATTAGCTTTGACGTTTCAGCTTAAATACTAAATAATAAGCATTTTGTAATCATAGATACACCAAGGATTCCCAATACTTTAAGTTCATCTAAAATTCCATTAAAAAAATCCATATAGACATGAAAAATTTATCAGGACACCTCAATTATTAGCTTTACCCTTTATGCAAATGACTTAAAATAGGGTATGTGTTTATTACACAATATATTTGTCAAATAATACAGCACAAGCCATACACCATTCTGTCAGACAGTTCAGTTCCAACAAGGCAGGTGAGGAGAGAATGGGGAAGCAACAAGATGAAAAAGGCCAAGTCAGTCAGTGTTGGAGAGTAAGTTCTTTATTTTGTACTCTCTTCTTTTTAACCACAGGTCATGCCTTCCTAGAGACTGAATGTGCCATTAAGTATAATGCTGCATAATAAAATGTAAATCCAATCAGCTTCATTTGAACATTTCACATATTGTACTTTAAATACCAATATCTCAATACTATTAGCAAATACTATTACGAAAAAAACTCAAAACTTTTGTTTTCTGTAAGAGAAAATGAACCTCTCACCAACATCATGTTCTACTCCAATTCATTAACGAGGTATAATTAATTAAATCTGTATCATTCTTCAGAATGGACAAAGCAATACTTAACAATGGTCTGCTGAGATGTAGCTGTTAATCTTAGATCATAGGCTGTGAAGAAATTACCTGAAGAGGTACTTTCATTAACAAGATTTTTTTTACAAGTGATAATCATAGTAGTTTTAGTATATGCTAAGCAGGAGATAAGATTAATGAAACTCTTGTGTTTTGAGTATTGATTTGTAATTTATACGATATTTAAACTAAAGGGAAAAGAAATCAAACATTCAAATCAGAAGTTATGATTTCTTACAGGTCTTTGAGGACTTCATTTTTCTTTTGAAAAACATGTTTCTTATGTGTCATCAGTATGTACCCTAAAGAAGACAATAAACTTCAACATGTTACGACATAGCATCCAGATTTACACAGTTGTATATACTATGTTGACTTGCTTCTTTTCAGTTAATATAAATACTTACAAGGTCCTAAATTTAAATATAGAATCATAGAATCATAGAAT
>NW_009235153.1:0-5192 GCF_000690835.1 Fulmarus glacialis
GCATGCCCCACAGGGCACTGGCGCTCATAAGCAGCTGGCTTCTGCTTGGTGACCTAACAGCTGAGGGGGATTTAACTGTGTTTTTTCTGGCCTGCACACAGGTCCCACGCTCGGGAGCCATTGCTCCCCCTCGGTCCGGTGCCACCTCTGCCTCCTGGCAGCGGGCGCGCCGTGGGCCCGTGTCTAAGCGCAGCCCTGCTGGGAAGGCGGACGTCTGTGTGTCGGCGGGGACTGGATGTGCTGGAACCTGGCCTCCCATCCCACGCCTGCCAGCAGTGGGCAGGCCCCGTGGCGCGATGGGTGTTCGTTGGCAGGGCCAGGGGCCGGAAAGCTGCACCCAGACACCGATCGGTCGCTAACACTCTGCTCCAGCTCCACCACACTTTGGACTCCTGAATAGAATTACACTGATGCACAAGGATTTACTGGGTGGTAACAGCCTGGTAGTAAACTAATCCACAGCTTGGAGGCAGGGTAACCTTTCTTGTTGATGACGGCTTCGGAAATACCTGACAGTGGTCTCTTTTCAACTCTACCCCAGGCGTTCAGTTTCTAGGCTCTTTGCCATACACAGAACACTATAAAAAATAAACTGTGTTAGGCTGCAACTAGAGACATCTCAGGGAGGTGAAGGAACAAGATGGTAGTAAACTAATCCACAGCTTGGAGGCAGGGTAACCTTTCTTGTTGATGACGGCTTCGGAAATACCTGACAGTGGTCTCTTTTCAACTCTACCCCAGGCGTTCAGTTTCTAGGCTCTTTGCCATACACAGAACACTATAAAAAATAAACTGTGTTAGGCTGCAACTAGAGACATCTCAGGGAGGTGAAGGAACAAGAAAAGCCACGCCTGTTAGGCTGCAACTAGACATCTCAGGGAGGTGAAGGAACAAGAAAAGCCACGCGAGAGCATCGTCTCCATCCGTTGGAGGGCAGCAGAGCAGACACAAGCCAGTCCATACCGACTGCTGCCCTGACAGAGTGATCAAAACAATAATAATAAAAGCAAAAATATGCTAGACTGGCTCAGGCCATGTACTGGTGTAACCACAGGCCACATCTTAATTAGAGTTGCAGAAAACTGTTATGCAGCCCCAGAGGCTAACGTGCTCACCAGAGCAATACAGGCTTTCTGCTTTTTGTCTGCCTTCTGCTCACAGAGAATTGTACAGCTCCAATTTGATTGTCATGGAGAGGAAGATTGAAACAAACAAACAAAAAACAGGGACAAGAGGAAGGGTTGGAACAGAGGAGTGGTAGGAAAGGATGTATGGGACCTTCAGAGGCAGCAGCCAGCACATGTTATAACATAACTACTGAAAAGAAACATCAACTTGGAAAAAAGCTTCCTGAGCCATGATACGGTCATAAAATTCCTTTTCAAATATGTTAAAGACAAAGGATAAATAAAAAGCCAAAGGCAGTATAAACTAGGGGCTTAAGTAGTAACCGAGTATCAGGCAAGGTGGGGATCAAACTTACCCTGGAAAACTTAACTGTTTCGTTGGCGTTTTAAAGCACAGTAAAGGAAAGGAGGGAGACAGGGCTAATTAAATCCTAGGGACTTTAAAACTTACGCAACTGGCACCCAAAATCACAAAGCTGGCTTAAAATGATATACTTACAGAAATATAAGAAGTTCTTTTAATTTGCTTTATGTCTATGCGACCACAAGGACTGGAAACAGTTTGCTCCTTTACAATGAAGGCTGGAATTTTCCTTCACCTGGTATATGGTTAGGAAATGAAAAGGAAAGGCATGAAAATACAAAAACGTATCACTGTTGTCATTACAACTCATCTTTGATTACTTGAACCTCAATAAAATACTCCACAAAGGCATTGCTTCCCAATACCTAATTGTGGTATGCATTGTGGTATGAATTGTGATGCAAATTCACCCAGTTATCCAGACAGAGCCGTTGTCCCCTATGACATTCGGATAATCAATCTTCTAAATACCAATTAGGTTTAAAAAAAGTCCCAAGAGGGGTGGGTACCTTCTAAAAAAGAAAAACCTCCCTTCCTTCAGATCTTCAGATTTTGTGCTTGCAAATCTCTAGCAGGTTCAGCTTTAGTCTTCGTTTTCCCTTTCCCTGCTCTATTTTTATCAGTGAAGGTAAGCCAAACTCTAGCTCTTGGTGCAGCTGCTCTGAACAATCTTGTCTTGATTTTTCAGTTTCATTAATCTTGACCCCATGAAGCCGAGCTAAAGAGCTTTCTCCCTTTTTTATAACCACACAATTTATTTTGCTGTTCAGCCTGGACTTCTGACAACATCAGACTTGGTTACCACTGAAAATGTAGCAATGGGTTTCACTGTATCTTTTAGCACAATTTGGTTTTTCTTGTAACAAGAATTAAAACGTGAGATGGGGTTATAACAGCAACAGCAAGGGCTCTACTCTGTGTTGGGCAGGCACAGTTAGATAAATAAACAGATAGGCTTAGATAATTTTCCAATGATCTCTATGCTGAGGAGGCCTAAAAGACAGATTTATTTCCATAAATTCTGCATGATAGATAAAGTAAAGATAAAGTATAGCTCCCTGTATAATGGTCCTTTGTACAGGGTCCCTTGTTAGGGTATAACATTCTTTTATGTGTACCATAAAACAAAGTGTCATGGACAGATCTTGGAGTAAATGGAAAGGATCCCAGTGACTTCATTGGAATATGGACGTCAATAATGCCATAATTGTATCTTCTGAGTTGTATTCCTAATTTCAGGAGAAGCTGAAGCCAACGGTAGGGAACTTAACCCAAGCCTTCCAAAGTCAGTATCAATTTTTGCATTGTTTTCTGTGGCTCACACCTTGGATGAGCTTTGTTTTCAACCCATTTTGTTGCCCGGCAGCTCCAGCACAGAGATCACTTCCATCCTGATCCATAATGAAACGATTCCTGCCATGAAGGTTTCAGTCTAGATTTCTGGAATTAGCAAGACTGCCAGGACCAGCAGCAGTATCTACCGCTGTATGCGTTTATTCTTCTTTCTTATTTGTTGTCTTGGTTGTATCCCGTCTCCTTACAGTTATTCAGCCCCCCTTCATCTATTGCTTGAGATGTAGTAGGCATGAGGAATCATTCGGTAGGCAACTGCAAATTCCCAATTATCATCTGTGGAAGTGAGACTGTGCACTCTGAAATGAAAAAGTCACAGACCTGTTAAAGTAGCCGTTGTGTTAGAGGCTACAGCAGACCATTGCATCTCATGAAACAGGCTGATATGTTTTGCAAGGTATAGTGCCCTTTCAGCAATCACATATAACATTAAATAGTGATGTTTTAAACATGCCCACTGTCACATCCATTGGTGATTTCTAGAAGGTACAGTCTAGCCAAGATCCTATTCGGTCTCTCCTCTGAACGATTCCTATTCTCAGCATTTAATAGTTTAAAACATACAGGGAGGCAGGAAGACATTTTTCTTGAAAATGATGTTTATGTCGTCTTTTAATATTGTTTTATTAAGATTGGCAACATTAACATGAACATTTTTAGCTCACTTACCAAGCTGCTACTTCATCCCAACCAGACCCAAGGCAAACACGGGTAAAACAGGTGGGAGTAATGGAAGAAGCTCCTGTTCACGGTCACCTTCTTGGTGATGTAGTTAGCATAGTTCCTTTTTTAAGCAGGAGGAAGAGGAACGACTTTATGGCCTGTGGAATTTGTAGAGAACAAGACAGTCCACTGGTGAAAATGCTGATGTTCTGACAAGAAAAAAACCACAGCTCCCTCATGGTCTATATAGGCAAAAGTCGAAAAAATTAGTGGCTGGTCCTCTGTACAATTTCATCCATGAAAGCTCTCATAGCAGCCTGTCTGGAGAATAAGAGAATATTATAACTAAGTATCTGATTAATACTGAAGTTTTTACCAGACTTCTCTTTTGCAGTGTCATGATTTTGGTCATGTCGCTCAAAGACTGTGGTCAGAATATTCAAGAAACTAGTCATTTTGGGTACTTCAATTTTTGAGAAACTTTGTGAGAGGCTTGATTTTCAGAGAGTGCCTACTGTGTCCTCTTTGAAAATCAGGCTGCCAAGGAGTTTCTCGGTTTCTGCATGGGTACACATTGCAAAGTCCAGGCAAGGACAGCCACAGTACACCCTGACACAGAGTAATTACCCATAGTGAAGTTTGTTCGGGACAGGGCCGTTACACATCTTCTCTTCCGAAAGTCTCAGGGCATCTGTAGCTACTACAGTCAAGAGAAATTAATCTATGGGAGAATGAAGTGGGTTTTTCTGACTCACGTATCATCCATGAACAACTAATTAAGTCTGAGTCATCGAGCCTTTACCTGAGAAGGTACAGAGAAAATGAGAACAATTGCACTGTAAGTGTGTCACGCAGTCCTCAATTTGGGCCAGGATATTACACTTCAGATTGCAGCTGTGTCTGCGATGCTAGCACCGGGAAGAAATGTTTTGTTTCATTTTTACATTTAGACTGAGCAAATCTGATTTGGAATTGTTGGAAAACAAAAAGCCCAGGAACTTATAATATATTTTTAAAAGGTAAAACTCTTCCAAATAGAATCACGCTTTAAGATTTATTTGAATGTTCAAAGACCAGAAGAATATAGGTTGTTGGATCACTGGCTGTCTTGGAACAAAGGGGCAGAGAGGTGTATATTTTCACCATGGCTTTTTTAGGCAAAATACATGGATTTCGACTTTACCTTCTATGTGTCATAATGGTATGGCACATCCTTCAGTTAAAATAGTTGTAAGAATGAACAGTTAAGTCCTCCGATGGAGACAGATAATCTGAAACAGTAACAGACTTCTCACAGGTACACCTCACTCCCAAGGGAAAGATGGTCTAAGGTGGAGGAGTTTCTTTGGCTTTTATTCTTCCGTGCCAATTTTTCTGAAAGAGAACTGAAAAGGCGGAGAAGTACTAAGAGGTGCAAGAGAAAATAGCAGTGATGTAGAGGAAGAAAAGACAGAAAGGTAGAGATACAGGGTGAGCACTTGAAGTGTCACCTTGAACAGAGCTAAGCAAAAAGGAAAATAGGCTGAAGAGTGGAAAGGCATGTGGAGTACTGAACAAAGACATTCTCGCTTATCTGATTCCTATTTTATTCAAGTAAAAAGGACTTTGCCTTTTCTGTGAATTACAAGCACTGCATCAACAATTATTTCTTCATTACTTCATTAACTTCAAAATAATCTACAGCC
>NW_009235153.1:5209-36293 GCF_000690835.1 Fulmarus glacialis
TAACTTTTATAAATCCTCCATGTTCTTCTTATACTAATGTCTCATTATGACACTAATAACACACCTTTAAGATATCCAGGACCACTTACAAGCTGCTTTACAATGCAGCTTGCCTGCAGAAAAAAATAGCTGTATACTGTCTGGGTAGACATCAAGTTTAACTTTATACATGTACCCATTCTGAAATGAAACAGTCCCACAAAGCAATGGTTTTTTAGGAATTTTAGCCTGACAGCAATTTAACCCTAAATGAAAAGCAAACTTTGCTACCATTCGGTCTACTCCCTCCATCTTCCGACTACTTCTAAGCAGTGCATTCTGTCATAATCCAAAACTGCCATTAGAGCAACATACCTTTTTAAGAATCAAACCTTGCTTACACTAAGGCAAACACTTTGACAAATGGTGGAAGAGCACCATCTGGTGACATCAGACACATCACTATATTCTGCTGCCATTAGAAAATACATTCGTGGTGTACAGCCTGTATTTTGGAAAGCCGGTCTCAATGTGTTTTAATATGTTTTAATCCATTATTCAATTATGCATAAGGAGTAGAAGAGTGAACTTCCTGAAAATAAATCTGAGCTGACAGTGACCCTATCTCTACTATCCCTTAAATCACTGAGAAGTTCTTGTAATTTGAATCAAACATTTTCTGAATTGTTCTGAGCCATTTTTTTAGGAAGCTTTGGAGCGGATTTTATGGGCACTATGAAATGCAGTCCCAAGTTTTATTGCACTGGACATTTCAAGGTTTTTCTGTGTGTGATCCAAGTATTTTCTTGCAGTGTTCAAGAAACTTGGCTTAGCTGTCTTTTCAAAGATTTTCTTTTTCCACAGAAGCAATTATTAAGAAAAATGAATTACCTTTTACCATTCTAGCTATTCAGAGGTAAGGAAAAAGGATGGATCTTAACCTGACTATTATCTGCAAATCATAGCTAATTTCAGCACAAATTGAACCTAAATATGCTAACGAATAAAATACATGATTTTTCTGAATAGATTCTTTTTCACAATGATGATCACACCCATTTCGTTAAAGTTCAAGGGCAAATTATTGTGAGTTTAGTTAGGAATTAATAAAAGCAGTTAGGAATTATAATAAGCTTAGAAAACACTTTCTGGAATAGTAGTTTGCAAAGAACTAGTTTTCTAAGGCTGTGGTTCATGCAGGCTAATTCTCTCACACTTCAAAAGCTGTGCAAAACCCCTAAACCTCAAGGAACCTTGCCAAAAATTAGATAGAGGTCAAGCATGTGGGAAGCATGGAAGCTCTTAACTGTTACGCAGGACTCAAGTATATAATTCATAAAAAACTTGGTCATATAATTACCAAGTTGTTTTTTAATTTATCATATGATCCTGGTCCACATAATATTGATGGAATCTTTTATTTAATAAGATAATAAAGCATCACCTCTCCAAAGTGTAAAGATAATCATCAGAATGTCACCTAGCATAAAACTGTGCAGCATGTCTGAATAAGTGCACATAGCATATGATGATTATCCTGAAAGAAAAGTGATATGCCCTGCTTCCTCCCACCATCTCACAGCAGTAGGATGATAAATCTTCAGCCTGTGATGCCACCTAAAAATGTTAAGTTTGTTTCAATGTTCAACACGCTGTAGCAGAAACACCCAATTGGTACGTCTACCATTTTGTGCAGGGAGGAATATTGAGGAAGGTTGCAGCAGTTGATGAGTTGGAGAAAAATCACGCGGACTAAACAGTAAATTAGAAAACAGGTCCATTACTGCCCAAAAGAATGAGGGAGAAAATAGCTACATCTCCAAAAGCCTTAGCTTCCAATTCGTACAGGACTTCTAAGGCTTCTTAGAGGGCAAGAATTCAAAAATAGAAAGCAGGAGAGACCCAAGTCCAGAAGATCCAGGTTCTAGCTCAGTTGTTGGAAAGCCACCTAGTAGGGTTATGTTCACAGTAAAGTTCATCAAATTCAGCTCTCTCTACAGCTTGGAAGAAGCTGTCTCATGCAGAGACAATAAGCAGCCCACATTCATTCGTGATAGTTCTCTGTCCTTTCTGATGGCGAGACCAGATGCCCACTGTGGCCAGAAAGGTGTATATGGTTTACAACCGTGAGTTAACTTCAGTGGGGGTTCTTGCTTTTAGAATCAGGTATCTGCAATTCAATCTTGCTAAAGATCTAATGTCACATGGCAGAAGGGGAAGATTCCTCTTGGTAGATTTACGTGTTCCAGGCAAGATTATTTCCTTTTCTGTGTACTGCAGAGTGATACTATTGCCATTATCTTTTGTATCTAATGTCAGTCATGTGGCAACTCAGTTTGGAAACAGCCAGGGATGCATGATCTATCTTTATATTGGATATTCTGCTTAGCTGCAGTCATACAGGTAACATCAGCTATCAGTGCTACCTGCTTCTTTTTCCTTCACAAGTGCTATCACAAAGGAATCAACTGACTTGAGCCTGGATCTCTCTGAAGCTGTTTTGTTGCTAATTAGAGGATAGGTCATTTAAAAAAGGAACCTCCTCTTGGGTTTGGCATCATCAGTGTTACTAAACAATGAACATTAAAAATTAAGTCTCCATAAATAATGTAATCAACTTAAATCAGGTGATTTAATATATCTAAATCATATGATTTATGAAGGTTATCAATATGAAGGTTTTTCAATATGAAGGTTTTTCAATCTGCTTTTTTGGCTTTCGAGCCCTTGGAGAGTTTTTTTCCCAGCAACCACAAAATGAAGAAAACCTTTCTTGTTTGTTTCTTAATTAAAACAGAGACTTTCACCTAATCTCTTGATTCCGGGAGCACGGCTTTAAACAAACACCAAATATTGCAAGGCCCATAATAAAAATAGGGAGAATTGGCAATGCATTATTACACAGCTTCACATCCTTTATGCAGGGCCCCTTAGGACAACAATTTACCTGTAAGATTGTTAGCATTTTTTTTATCAGTCAGCTCAAAAGCAGCAGTTTGGCTGACTCCAGTGACTGTGCTGGATTTTTTTATAGTTCAAGGCTAATGAGGTCTTTTTGTTGTAGAATTCTCCTAGCAATCTCTCCACTGTCTCCAGTAGTTCGTATTCTTGTGAGTTTGAAAGGCTGGAAGTAATATGTTTGGAGTTACACTGCGTATCCCCAAAGCATGCCCTTTTATCAGTGACTGTGCCTTCTAGAAACCAAAGATGGAAAAGGATGCCTTGTAACTTCCATGACTTTTGAAACTAGGAAAAAAAGTTCCTACAGATACACAAACACCTGGGCTATGCCGTAGGCTGTCCAGTCTAGTTTGTTCAGAATGGGCTATTAAAATCACAGGTCATTCACAAAACAAGCATTAAAAGCTCCAGCAAGCTCTGCTTCCCATTGCTGCTGTCCTCCTTCTTGGGATCCGTATTACTTTTGCTTAGTATAAGAAGCAGATGTGCAACTACCTCTTCTCTCCTAAATCTGCCTCTGTGTAGGGGATATAACCTCCTCCTATCTCTTGGCCCTGCTCTTAGAACTTACTGGTACTCCTTCAGCACCGTACCCCTTGGCTGTGATTACCCGTGACTGCAGAGACATGTTGCTTCTCTTACTCAGATTTTTTGTAAACTAAAATGCCATCCTATAAAACCATCCATTCCCTGCAGATGGACTTAGCAAAAATTACTTCCTTGCACTTTGGGAAGCCTAGGGCTGGAGGGAAGCTGAGCAGTGAGCACTGAGCAATGCTGTAAATTGCCAGTTCAGCACAGCCCATGTGGAGTGGAAATGACCAGAATCCAGTAACTGCTTCTAGCGGGGAGATGCAGTTGCCCGCTTTAATTCAGGGACTGTAACTTCCACATAGAGAATATTTAACCTTTTACCTTGACTCTTGTTCTACTGAGCTTAAAGACACTTCTCTGTCTTCATCTCTTCTGGCTAGACTCTCTCCTGGCTCCCTTTCTACTGCAGATTTAAAGAAAAATTTGACAATGCAGTTCCTTTTTTGTCAGTCTCTGCTTCCCTAGCTGGCTGCCTCATAGTCAATCCTTCTAATATACCTCTCCCTTTGTATAGCAGAACATATCCTGCAATTTTTTGATTTAGAAAGAAGGATGAAATGAGCTGCATATGCTGTATCAGAACATCACATCAGGATTCACCTGCCTTTGTTTCTGGAGGTGTATATGAAGCGAAGCAGCACGCTTCACAGTTGCTTAGAGAAAACAGGTCTGTGCTGACCTTAAGAGAGAGAAAAACAAGTCTGCTTTCAGTAAGACAAAGTGAACTGGGGGTTCCAAAGTCAGGTGGCAAGCAGTGGCTCTCATGCCATGCAGTAAGTCAGAAGTACCAGTGAATACCCACGAACGTGACAGCAGAGGCAGAATTTCGAATGATAAGCCAGTTCTGAAGAGATTCTGGTATACTGAAATTCTGCCTGCATATATGCTGGGTGCTTGTGTGAAAGAGTGGCTGTTCATGGAGAAGAAACCGAAGGAAAGAAGAAATGCATGGTGAAAGGGTTAGAGACAGAACAATTATTTTAAACACTTTATGGAGAAATAAAACGCAAAGGAAAAAACCCACATCTCTGGCCTTTGACCTTGTTTAGCTCTAGACCAAACTCTTTCTAAAGTGTCTTACACAACTCTCTCATTTTAAGAGTATTTTGTTCCACGTCTCATTCAGAGGTTTTTCAGGTGATCTAGACACGAGTATGATTGTTAATATATTCTGTCCACCAGAACACATTCTGGTGCTAACAGGTAACCCAATGCTGGATAATACTTTTTCATACAAATCTGGCTGCCCTGAGGAATGTTGCTCTACTTGGGAACTGGCATGTTGGTGTTCCATTCTGATGCTTTTTCACTGAATTCTGTATCAAATTCCCTCCATTTATAAGGCAAAATAAGATTTTTCTAACTGCCAGGTCTGCACTTAACAGAGTATCTGAAAATCGAGCCACATTTTTTCTGCTGTATAGTTCATAACTTAGCTTTGATAGCAACAGATATTCTGAGATCAGGCCTGAACTGTAATTTTATTGCTAAAGCATAAGGGGAGATAGACTGTATCTTGCTTTTTCTACAGCTATATTGTTTACCAAGCCTTTTAGTAATTAAAAAAAAAAATCAGAAAAGCAAGGAGATAGTAGGTGTTAAAAGTTAATGCTAGAGTAGTAACCTGCTTCTGACAAGAGCTTATCCCTGACACGGCAGAGTAAAAATATACTATTTGTAATAAATGTATATAACTCTGTAATATCATCATTTACCTTTCAAAGCCATCAGATTAACAATCTAAACACAATATTTAGGTTAATCTTCAAATATCACTTTAGCTTGCACAGTAGTTTTACTGACAGACTCAGCCAAAGCCTACGGAGGTCAAAGTAAAGTTTTCTGTTGCTTTATATTGAAACAGGCCAAAGAATTAAGTCAATGCGTCAAAGCTGCATAAGCGTACATAGGAAATAATAGAAAATGCCTTGCTTTTACAGACTTCCTATCTCTAACTGCACCCAGCAGTGACAGAATATTTTCCACTTTTAACATATTTTCCATAATCAAACTCTATTGTTTGAATTCATAGACTTTACATATAGCTCTGGGTTTTTTTCGCTGGATGCAACCCATTATCCATATTGAGTGTACTTCTATTCGTTAAATACAGTGAAAATGCCAGCATCAAGTAATTAGACTGGAAGGAACTACCTGACATACTGAATGACAAGAGTTGATGATCCATCTGGTCCGGTCCTCTCTGCCTAATAAACTGCTGGTGCTTCCATTGCAGAGAATGAGAGATGCTATAATTACTGATTACTTTTCAAGCTGTTCTTCTTGGTTCTTTTAAGCTAGATGGAAAAGATGGGATTTTCCAGGATCTGTCTGAAGGAACATAGAGCAATAGTACTGGGAAAAGAAACATGAGGAAGGCTTTCTCTCTAGAGCAAAAGTGGGAGGAATTGAAGGGGAATTATGCTGAAAGAATGATGGCATTACTTAGGTTGGTGTTGCTGGAGTCTTGATGTGATAAAATGCTCCCTTGGCAGAGTATAGGCGTGCACAGGAGGGCATCAGGCAGCAGTCTGTACTAGGGGCCAGGCTTGCTTCTGATTTAATCAGTGGCCATTTTGACACTTAATTTAGTAGAAACGCAGCATCTTCTAGTCTATTAGAAGAACTCCTGGCAATGGTAGCGGTAGCATAATGCCCATGGACACAAGCCTTACGGACAAATATTTCCCTCCTGTCCTTTACAGTACATTAAAATTTAAGTGGAAGAGTTAAAAGTGCTATGGCAATACCTGGGCACATCACAAATATTTCCCGGGCCTGCGGTAAAGGTTCCCTTCCTTAACAGCAGATGGCAGTGACGTTAAACAAATGGATGGAAATAAGTCGAGAGAACATGTTTTGCCTGCTGGATGGTGATGCTGCAGAGAGCTTATAGAGCTCCGTGCATATTCAGACAGTGCAAGGTTTATTTCCAGTGCACAGATCACCCGTGGCACATTCAGGTAGCAGAAAATGTTAATTCATCCATAGCTGTTTGTAATCCAAGTCATGTTTATTTTGTTTGTGATGTTTTTGGTCATAGAAACAGTAGAACAGATAGAATCTGTTATAATTTCTTTCTTACATCCGTATTTAAAACCTATGCATATCTGAACAGATGAGGATGAAGCTCAGTTCCAAGTGAGTAAACTTTTATTCTTTATTACGTATCTTGTGCTACATCTGAGAGAGTGAAGATATATCACCGTGGGTTGCTTTAAAACTTTTATAATGCCAATTTTTTTTTAACCTTAAAAAGCTGCATGAAAGGGTTAATAAGATCTCGGTTTAAAGCTACAAGAACAAAGAGACTGAGAGTAAACTTTTACAGCCCTGCCTCACACTTTGAATTAATCTCAGTTCTGGTGGAAGGATGGGAGAGGAGAATGTTTGTTTTCCAATTTCCAGCAGACAAATGATGGAGATGTCAGTATAAATATTTGATTGCAACTTTTAAGTTCCTTGCCTAAATTAAAAAAGGGATGAAAAGATATTAGGGATGTCTACTTAATGTCATTAATATCTTAGTTCCGTAGCAGTATCATGAAAAAACCATGCTTGTGGGGTTTGTGATTTCCAATCAGATGCTTGACCATCAAATACAGTATCTATTTCCCTTATTTACTGCTCAGTGCTTGATCCACCTGAGGAAACCCAGCACGACTCTCCCTCCATCACATACCAAGGTAATTACTCAATCCTGTATGATTACGCAAAGCACTCGAAGAGTGCCTTGCATACAGCCCAGATCTTCATTTCAAAACCCGTTCAAGACATTAGCAAGCTCTGGCTGAAGTCCTCAGCTATTAACAGTGCTGATCTGAATGTCAATACTGTGATAGCAGAAGGAGAGGAACCTTTCTTGTCCCCCTCTTTCAGACCATTAATGCTCTGCAACACAGAGTTGGACTCTGCTGCCCTGTTCCTAAGAGAGGTATCAAGCCAGTGGGACTGCTCAGAGAAGAGAGGGCTTCAGGGCTGCTCTCAAGAGTTTGATTGCCCTTATCGTAGCATGCATAACTACATATTTTCTTTTCAAGCTCATATTTACACGTATTATAGTCTGAATATGCTTTTAATCTTCCAGTTATATTAGAATTTCTGGTTAAAAAATGTGCATGACACCCCAGTAGACATATTTATAACAAGCAAGGGCACAAGTTTCAATCACTTGTGAAGAAGCAGCCCTTCTTAATCTGTCAATCAGTCCATGCACAAAACGCACAGAGCATCAATTGCTTTTTAGGTTATTTACTGTGACTTAGGTATCTGCCAATAAATCTAAAATACACGTCAAAGAATATGTAGCTCAAGTAAATCCATAAACGTAGCAGAAGAGCTTCACTAACTACCTCAGATTGCCAAAGCTGAGGTCATTTCCTTGTTGTGAAAAATACTGAGGTCCATAAATTATTTTTATCACCTCTGGGGCAATGCAAGCAGTTTCCCACAGATGCTGAAAGTATGATATGTTTTATATTTAATATCAGAATACCGCTTTTACACAGCTCTTAAAATATGAGGTCCAAGATTCTGCATGTGCTTTAAGGCCCCAATTCAACAACATATTAAAACAGATGCTTCAGGTCCTGACATTAAACACGTGCCAAAGTGCTTTGTTGCATAGTCATAGATTGCTGAATTGGAGCCTAAAGGCTAAATCTTTTTCCCATGAAACTCAGAATTTACCTTGCATTTTTCTTCAAGGAAAACAAGGCATTTATTCAAGTATGATAGAAATAAAACATTTAAAAACATTTGAAAAGGCTTGTCTTTCAGAGATTACTGCGTGAGCAATTGCTCTGGAGGTAAACCTTGGACAAAAGTTGATGTAATATTTTTTGCAACAGTTTAACTGGTGTTTATTTAACATTTAGTTAGCATTGTTTCCATGAAGAAAATAAAAATACGTTGAACATGTAAAGAACATCGGTATGAATGGTGAACATCCTACAGAGAACTTTGGAGAAAACACCACTGAATTAACTTACAGTACATTTGTTAAACATGAGCAGCTCTAATAATGACATTTCATTTAACAATGCCCTTTGTCTTTTCAGTTCATCAGTTACCTATTTCAGTAATGAACTGCAGTCATACCATTCTGATTTTCTCCTAATGTAAAGGCTGAGATCACTTCACTTGCAGTGGAGCGTGATGCTATTATTCTGTTTGTGGCTTAGGAAAAAAGCTATAGAATATATCACAATTGTAATTGGCTAACAAATATTAAAGTCTGTGATCGGTAAGGATACCAATAATTTCATTTAGCTTTTAATGGGAACAAGTAAAATTTAAAAAAAAAAAGAACAGAAAGAAATGGTTGAAAACGCTCAGCATATCTATTTCATGAGCAGAGCAGTAAGTATTCAGCTGGGAAAAAAAATGAGCTACGCATTAAACGTTACTTTAATTTTTTATCAACAGTCCATGCATAGAACTTAACAGCAACGTTTTCAGTTAGGATGAATAATCTCAGTCGCAAAAATAAAATGGAGTTGCCTACACTGTTTAAGGAGGATTTTCTAAAGAACTAGAGGAAGTCAGATTAAGTGGGTAATATCCCACTTTGCACTATGTAAACACAAGACAAAAAATATCATAGTCCTACTTGATATGATCCATAAGTCTTATCAGGGGTAATGGAGCCTACTTTCACTCATCTGCCTACCTTTTTTTGGGGTTTCTTAAATTTCAAAAGCTTTTTAATTGCCTTTCTAGCTGCAAGAGAGACATTTTAACCAGGCTGCTGTTTTCACTTTTCTATTCACCGTGATCCATTCAACATATTTTCAGAGCTCACCAAAAACATTTAATTAGCAGAGACTGGTGTTCAGCACGTCATAATCTTTTCCGAACTGAACCAAATCTGCAAAATTTACAATAGATCTTTGGAAAACTGCTTTTTACCGTGTGCTGCATCTATAGATCTCTCTCAATTACCCACAGTAAATTTAGGCATTGTACAAGAGCAAATTTTACAGTCCATGAAGAGATGAAGTGAAATCTAGATGAAATTCATTGTGACAGATTCTCAGTTAGTGCCCTGATGTGTCTGTATTACAGAAGATAGACATTCTATTAGCATGGAAGCTCCCATAATGGACTGTGAATCATTTCAGGTAATAGAGATGCCAACTGGAATGACTGAAAAGCACTATTGAATTCCATTAGAGCTCTTTGTTTTTAAATCAGTCATTTCTTTGTGAATATCCAACTATATACTTCTTGACCCTAGCTGAGAGTAATAATTGTGAACTAATATTACAAAACATTAATCTGAGTTACTGTGCAATTAATGTTTCTGTTTGAGGGTTATTTTTATGCTGCAAATGTGAAGGAGACTGTGGCTTGTATTACAAATATGTATTTGGACTTGAGCTAGTGCAGAATGCAATTTTCAGTTATATTTCTGCCTCCACTGTATTCAGTCTCATCTCATTAGCTGTAAAAAGACTCGGGTATTGGCTTTTCTTTTTCCGAAGTCATCCTACCAGGATAAAATAACTATAATCAACAAATCTATAAAGATAAACATTTTTATAAGGGATGCCACAAATAGTCTTCTTTCATTTAGGCACTTGGTTAATTATCAGCAAAATAACTAACACCATATCCTGTTACCCAAACAGCCCCACCTTATCTATCAATCATGTATGATTTATCAGACTTGATAATTGCCTGGATAATTAACACAGAATTTAGGTTTACTCAGTGTGCTGAAACCTCAGAAATGCCTGCATAATTGCCATTTGTGTAGTAGATGAAGTTATGAATAATTCTTTTTCACATAAATATGAAGGCTGGATTGCAGGCAGCGCATATTTCCTCACCCATTGCCATTAATGCAGATATCATGTCATACAAGTGGTATGGCATTGTCACATGTTAACTATAGGTATGTAGTTAAAGTCATTAAAATACGTATCTATAAAATAACGAAAAAAATCTTTCCCTCTGTAAGTACTGCGTGCTGCTTTCATGAGGAGGTACAGAAGGAAGATCGAAGGAAAATTAGTCTACTCAATACAGTGGCAACTAGATTTGAATCTCTGTAATATTCTCACATAAATCCTTTGGGAAGACTTTAAAAAGAGTAGGCTCTATATCTTCTGTCTACGATCATCTATTTTCACATCAGAATGAGCAACATTATCCTTATATGCTAGAGTATCTGTGTCTACAGCTTGAAAATGAGACTCTCCTTAATGTTGTAATGACAGGTGTAAGATTAACTTTGTTAGGTGTCTAGCCATTCATGCAAACTAAATTAAATTAATGGAACAAATTTCTCCCATAATTAAGATAAAAATTCATGTCAGCTGTAACCTTGCTGTACACTAATTATATACAAATGATTTATCATCTGCTTCGCCCAGAATATTAATCCTCAACTCATTGATAACTGCAGCCAGTGTTAAGAGATGAGAGTTGATTAACTATGACAGATTGGGCGACCACAGTACCAAGTGCCTGAACAACCAGTGAAACCAATAATATTCAAATAGCACTTCTTATTTAAAAATGCATTCCCATGGAAACAGATGCATGTTTAATGAGGGATACGGAGATTATTTCAATAACAACTGATATTGGAACAGTGGGCAGAACTAATCAATAATAATTAAGCCCTTAGCCTGGTTAAGATATGGTTCTACGAAGCAGGTTGTATACACATTAGTGAGATACTAGTTTGGGCCATGTTACATATAATGTCTTCATGCATTGCTGTTACTTATTTATTTTTCCTATTGCAGAAGGTATTGCATAGTTTACACATATTACAAAACCAATAATCTAGTTTTGGCTCCCACCAGCTCTGATAAAAGGAAAAAGAAACTGATGCCGCCAACAGTCCTTTGAAAGTCCAAATGGAAAGTCCTGTGATAATTATGCTTTGGGAAATGGTACCTCTTTAAGAAAATGTTGTTCTACAAAAAAAGCCACAGCCCAAACAATAAACAAAAACCAACAACTCTTGAAGCATCATCATTAAGCAGGACACTATTTGATCTCTTGGAATATGACATTATACTTTTACTTTAAATGACAATTAGTAAAATTAACTTGTGAAACCTTTAAGAAAAAGCTATTAGTCTTTTTTTTTTTTGTGAGATAGCTGATATGTATTTTGGGGAAGATTGTTAGTTAATAATGTATCCTGTAATGAATAAAAAAATAGGCAAAATTCCAGACATGTTGAAGATTCACAGGTTTGGGCTTGGGTTTTTTTGGTATTAATTCTGTCTCCCCAGGACAGCTTTCTTATACTAATTGCTCATTGAGACTCCAAGAATCCCTGTCAGAATGAAATAAAAAACCCAGTGTTGTACCTAGGCATTAATAAGGCACAACCAACCAGCAAGCTGGATGAATTAAGTAACACTGCTGTAAATGAATTATTTTTCTGAAAAGTTGGTGTGTCTGAAGCTGAGTTATGTGTGGAAAGGAAACCTAATTGCTAATATAAAACCGAAGGCAATTATGAAGTTAACACAGAGTGTGAACCTGTTATTCACACTGGTAAGCTGGGACGGGCCGTGTGAAATACTGCTGGGTTTTGGGGGTAGGGGTGTACAGCCTGGTCTTCAGTGAACACGCCGATGGCCAAGAGAGCTGGAGAGAGGTTCCCAGAGCTACCCTCCTGACCAGGCACTGCAGTCGCAACTCAAAGCTTTCCCGTTGACCAAAGTGCTGTGATTCTGACGTGAAGGAACAAAATCCAAGAAATTGGCTCCTGTCCTATGGCTGCTTGGTGACTGGATTTTAAGAGAGCTGACCCTCTCAGTCTGCTAATTCTTAGCATGAGGACACCTGTTTCTTTGGAGCTGGAATGGCTTATTTCACACAGGCTACACCAGGATTATGTTTTAACTGTGAGTTTGAGCTTTTTCTTGAGCTCACACGTTCCTTGACATCCACTCAGCACCTGGCTGAACACAAGTGCTCCTGTACAGGTATCTCCAAAGCTTGGCTCGGATGAAAATTTGAGCTCCTACTACTGACTGTAGAGCCAGCTGCGTGCCAGCCCACCGCAGAGACGGGCTGGACATAACAGATGGCGTGGTGCAGGTTTGTCAGTGCTTTGTAGTGACGCTGCAGGCCGGTATCGAGCAGACAGACCAGACTACCCTCTAGAAACACTCAGCGCTGCACACAGCCTGAGCTTCAGCTGCCCAGAGAAAAAGAAGGACCAAAATACCAGAGCCCAGCCACCCCGGCGCTGGCAGTCTCGACACATGAACGACAGATCAGCGGCTGCTTTCTACCTGCCAGTATCGACTCAGCCTCTGAAAAAATACTTGAATCACCAGCCTAGGAAGTAAATATTCTGTTTCGTGATAATGGTCCTTTTCAGCCTCCAGTCCCATGAGGGACTTTCTTTTTTTTTTTAACATTTGTCTTCTGTTCTTCAAAAGAAATTAAAGTCCCACATAAATGAAAAAGAAAATATGAACTTTATGGGAAATAAAAATTCAAACATTTCTTTCTCTACATTTCCAGCTATTTCAGGGCTAATTGCCTTTGAATTTGTAAATGCAGATAATGAGAAGAATCATATGTATATGGAATTGAAGAGAATATATGCAAAGCAAGTCAAGTACTTGATATCCAATTTAACTTGGAGTTGGATATCAACTTTAAATAAGCAAAAAGGCCGTAAGTTTTTTCATCATCTTATCCGTAGGGGATACATATCTGCTATGAACCTAATCAACTACAGTACATCACTGATCCTCTACGTCAGTGCTAATGAATGAACATTTACGTAGCAGAACAGAGATGGATCATCAGCATTGCAGGTCTGATGTAGCAACCAGACATTGCCCTCACATTTCTATCAAGATTCAATGGGTGCAAAAGTTTCTGTGTATACTGCCTTTCAGGTCTTTGGGATCACAATACAGAAGCAATCAGCAGTAAAAAACCATTATAATGAAAGCATAAAAGAAGTTCCTCGTGTAAAATGACTTTCCTGAACAATTTTATATGTGGTATGGCATGCAAACCTTCACCTACCAGTGCCAACAACACCTAGTAAGTAGGCGAGCTAGACTATGTCCGCACCAAACTGGTGCACCAGTGGGCTGCACCAGAGCAAGCATGTAACAGCCGTAGCAGATTGGCTGTACGGCAATTTTCGGAAGCACCCTTTCCAGCAAAACAAGCAGCAGTTCCCACCGATACAATGGTCCCATTCAACACTTTAGCCCTACACCAAGTAGGATTATGTAGCTGCTCTGGTGGCTGGAGTATGTTGCAGCTCAACAGTAGCTACTATTGCTCTTTTTTTCTTTCTTTCTTCAAATAAAGAAATCCAGGCATGAAAATAGCTACCTGTCTTTCTAGAGCTTATAGGAGTTAATGGACCAATTTCAGGGAAAATGCCAATGTGGAAGGCAGTGGCACTCTTTGCTTAGGAAAAGAAGTGAACTAAAAAGAAAGTAGCACTTATTAGAGAGAAGGCATGCAGTCATTTAGCATATCTTTTCTAGCAGAAACTCAGCACGGACATTTGGCAGTGATAGTGTCTAAATTCAGCCTTCTGGGAAAGGTTAAAACGGGTCTAATCTATTGATTAGTGCTACTTTGGTTAACTGCTCGAGGTAGGAATTGGGAACACACCGGTAGCCCTCATTGCTACCAGTTAAAGCTATAGCTGATAGACCTAAATTTGCTTATACTGACACACAAAAGAAAATACACCACCTTCGATAGAGTTCCTCCAGTTTAACAGGCACAAGGAGAAGCAGATGCCAAAAATGGAGAGTGTTCTTGTCCTAAATCTCTTTTGCACAATGAATTAGTCTTACCTCGAGCATCTTCTGCCTCCTCCACTCAGAGTAAGAAGTGGGATTACGCACTGCCATCTGACTTCCCCAGCAGTAACACTTCATTCCATTGATCAGGCTCTGCAAACAATGCAATTATTTCAGAGGAGAGTGCAGTGAGCCCTATGTTGCTACTTCCACTTATTACTGAGGAGCATGAAACTACCCAGCCATTTTCCTGCAGCCATCTTTAAAAAAGGCAATGATCTCAATGTGCTGCTAACCTAATGAGGGCTGTGTGTGACAGAGTCGCAGATACATTTTCTCACTAGCCTAATGAGGACAGTGACAGACAGTGAAACAGTTCACACTTGAGTAATTTTCCAGTCATCAGCAACTGCAGTGTTCATGGTAGCGGAAGCCAGAGAAGGGACACAGAGATACACAATAAATATGCACTGGCTCCATTGGCCAGAATAAGTTATCAGTAGGATAGAGGTCTTGGGACAAACTCCCTTAGGAAATTCAAACAAAAAGAGTCAATTTAAGGCATCTCTAGCAGTGCATTCAATTAAAATTAAATTTAAAAAGTAGCATCAGCTGTTGGGCTGTTAGGCCACCTGCCCAAAGGAAGAAAAAAAATTAGAGATGTAACGAACCTTTACTCCTGATGTCTGCAAGCTGCTCGCAAATGACTGAATAGTACCGGCATCTCACAACCATCCGTTCAGCACGAAGTCCAGTTCTCCTTCCTTGACTCCCACCCCCCAAGAAGAAGGGAACTAGCAGCGGATAGCTCGTTATCCAATATCGTCAGCAAGTGTTTGCATGAAAAATGCTGTCCTTCTTACATTTTTAACATTCTGGCAACTTCT
Source organism: Fulmarus glacialis (assembly GCF_000690835.1). Classification (NCBI taxonomy): domain Eukaryota; kingdom Metazoa; phylum Chordata; class Aves; order Procellariiformes; family Procellariidae; genus Fulmarus; species Fulmarus glacialis. The sequence goes on from NW_009235153.1 coordinate 20,391, forward strand.
TCCAGTGCGATCGTTATTTCTCAGGGGAATGTTACTATGAGCCAAGCCTTGGAACATCCACTGGCACAGGCTCCAGGATTGATACCACGAGGAAAGAGCGAAAGCTGTGCAGAGCTATGCAGTTCTCCAGGCAGTATGTTACTGCACCCCGGCACCTCCCGCTGCCCTGATGGTCAGGTGGAGTGGGAGAGACAGAGCCCAGGTGCAAGGGAAGGAGCCCTTCCCAAAGATGGAAAAACCAGCTGGTCCAAGGAGAAGTGTTTCACCTGTCAATGGTGTGATCCAGGTCTTGAAAGGAAGAGATGCCACATCAGACCTTCTTATCCCTTCTTGATCCCTCTCCTTGGATATTGCAGTTTTTACCAGTGACAAAATATTGTGCCTGCCTCCCTTCCTTCTTCTCTCTGATGATGCTGCTGGGACAAATAAAGCAGCAGCTGCACACAGTCCAACCCCAGAGCTGTCCCCCTGTGAACTGGCCTGACTCTCTAAGCAGAAGGGACATTAGGAAATGAATAGTCAGGTTCCTCACCTGGATCCTTCTGCTGTGGCCCTTCCTGCCATGTGTGAGAACCAACACATGGGCAGAGGGACAAGCTCTGTTAGCTTTCTAGCTGTGCTGGAATCACTTCATTGTGATGTGGAGAGCTGTGGACATGCTTTAGAGGTGCAGCAATTAGGTATGGCAGAGCTCATGCTGCCCTTCCAGATCTGGTGCTGCTCTGCAGGCAGCAATGATCTCCCTTGCTGCTTCAGCACAGCTCCACATAGCTCCTTCTCTGAGCTGCTCTGAGGGAGCTGGATGATGCCCAAAAAGCTGCACCCGTCACAGCTTCAGTATATGGGGCTGCTGGCGCAAGTACACGGGCTAGAGGGTGGATCAAAATACCTTCCAATGATCACAGCAGCAACAGATGAGCCCTTGTGCAATTAAATCCTACCCTGCAAGAGCAGTCTACAACCCCGGGACAGAGCACACTTCGCAGTCTCTTCCACTGAGGGCCGAGCAGCTCTCTGGCAGAGCTTTTTGCATAGTGTTAATTAGCTAATTCTCACAATCATTCCATAAGTCATTTCTGCCCTGGCTTTGCAGGCTGGTGGGGAAGTGAAGGACTTGCCAGGAGTCCCCAGAGGCACAGATGCAGTTAGCCAGGAACCGAACTCAAACTTCTGGGCACTGGTCCTCAGCTTTGGCTGCTCCACCAAAACCTGTTTATCCAAGGTCACTATGAGCTTGGATGAACTGTTGTTTTCTCTGGCGTTTCTCCTTGTGTGTGAAACTACAAGAAGGACATTGAGGTGCTGGAGCGTGTCCAGAGAAGGGCAACGAAGCTGGTGAAGGGTCTGGAGCACAAGTCTTATGAGGAGCGGCTGAGGGAACTGGGACTGTTTAGCCTGGAGAAGAGGAGGCTGAGGGGAGACCTCATCGCGCTCTACAACTACCTGGAAGGAGGTTGTAGTGAGGTGGGGGTTGGTCTCTTCTGCCAAGTAACCAGCGATAGGACGAGAGGAAATGGCCTCAAGTTGCGCCAAGGGAGGTTTAGACTGGACATTAGGAAAAACTTCTTCCCTGAAAGAGTGGTCAGGCCTTGGAACAGGCTGCCCAGGGAAGTGGTGGAGTCACCATCCCTGGAAGTATTTAAAAGACATGTTGATGTGGCGCTTAGGGACATGGTTTAGTGGGCATGGTGGTGTTGGGTTGACAGTTGGACTCGATCATCTTAGAGGTCTTTTCCAACCTTAATGATTCTATGATTCTATGATTCTATGAAAGGATTCCCTTTGGCTTGTGATAGAAGGCCTGCAGTTCAGGAGGTGACTGGGCTCTGAGTCAGGTGCCTCTGTTCTTCTACTGTGTTCTGCTTCCCTGCGTGACCTAAGTCAAGGCATTTAAACTCATTGCACCACACGTGTCATGTTGGAAGAACCCAAAATTGCTTCTAAAATGTTGTTGTGTCAGTGCAGCGTAGTGCAGGGCAGTGCAGTTCAGGGCTGAGCTCATCTGATCCTGGCTGGCTCCAGACCTGGATCCCCTGGTCTGGCCTTTGTGCTCCACTAAGCTTCGCTCTGCTTCTGGCCAGAGTTGGGCATCCCTTGACCACATCCCACACACAAAGCAGCCACGCAAACCTGTGCATGCTCCATTTTCTTCTTTTTAAAAACACAAAAGCATGGAGCCAATGTAAATCCAAACGACCTGGGATGCATCTTCCTTCGAGTCGCCTAATAGAGAGGACCGCAGCCTGCACCGCGGCGGCACAACTGGTGCAGTGTTTAGGCTTGACTTACAGCTGGGGGTAAGCCAATAAACACTGGGATTTTCTAAAAGGCGTAAGGGAATTAGGTGCTTATCTCTCCCTGACTTTCACTGGGCTCAGCATTCAATTCCTTTAGGCTATTTTAAAGACCCCTGTCTAGAAAAAGAAACTGGCTTTTACGGGCGCAGCACAAACATTAAACTACTTTGAATAACTCTCCATGTGGAACTGCTCATGTGCAATAAAAAGCGCAGCGTTTTCCAGTATAAACAATCATTCATTTCTTGAAATCATAAATCATTCACCTCTTGAATTATTTGAGTGTCAGGGGATAAACTGTTAAATCTATATTTAGTATCTAACTCAAAGTCGTGCCTAATTTTCGGAAGTACTGCATGCTCTTCAGCTGGGAGAACTTGTACATCAGATCCCTCGGATAAAAGTGCTTAAATTTGAACTTACATGCTTACATTTAAAAACTCCACCCAACACTTGAGGGTAATCTGCAAAGGAAACTGAAAATTAGTTAAAAACTGTTCTGAGCATTTTCAAAAATTACACAGTGGAAGGCATTCCAGCTGGAAATGCTTTTTAGCTAATTTTTCATAAACGTCTTCCTTCTTGTAAAATTCTGTCTTGCTCATCACAGATATCCTGGGATAGCTCTGGCCACGACAGCCGTGTGCTGGATCACCCGACGGAGGCAGGGAGCGAAGAACCGGTCGTGTGGGGGAAACCAGCCAGTTATGTCAGGCAAATGGGCATCAGGACGGGAGAGAGCCCGTGGTGCGGTGCTGCAAAGGAGAGGTGGGAGATGGGAGGTGACAGCACGCTGTGTGATCCTCACCATCAACGTACTGGATTTGACAAGCCTGTATACCAGTAATCTAACCGTAGCCCAGGTGATTTCAATGCCTTGAATGCCATTCTGAGTGTCTGCATAAAAGTTTGCCCCGGTCTAGGTATGGTGCAGCATTTTTAGATGGGCCTTAGTGAAACTGTTCCACTCGCTGCGTATAGATGGACACACAGACTCGGCCAAAAAAATGTTCGGCCAACCAGGAAGTGTCAAGAGGATTTTATAGAGGGAAGAAGGTTTGAAGAAACTCAGTGGTTAAGTCAACGTTCATTTTACTTTGTAGTTCACCTTAACTGATCCTGTATGTGAGCCAAAACCCCCGAGACAAGAAATGCGTGCAAAAGATATAAACCTGTGAAATGGTGGGACAAATAGCTTCTCTTCCTCTAGTAAAATGAAACAGCAGCTACTTGTGAAAAGAATCCACGTGCCAAATCTGTAAATACGCTCTACTTCTTTTTATGCTGCTGCTATAATTAATGTAAGAACCTTTAAAATTCCTATCTGATACTTACACTTGTTATAGCAACATATTTAATTCCAGAGCTACGTCTTTTAGCAGATTCTTTTACTTCATTCAAATTACTAATCGTTTAGATTCTCTCTGAAAGTCTTTCCTCCCTCGCTCCCCATGCATGCTTAACCTAATTAACTATAAATGAGAAAAAATGCTATTCACATAAAAAGAAAATGTTAACCTATAAATTATCCAATGCTCCCTCCTGAGGCTGGCAATGCCTCTTGCAGAAAAGCTCAAATGTTGATGCAGTATTCTTGGCTTCCTATCCAGTTTCTGCCACCCAAAATCATTTTATACAACACATTACTCTGCCATTTTGTACATCTGGCAACATTTGCTGATACTAAGTCCTCTCCCGTGTTTTCAAGATTACACGAAGGAGGATTTCCAGGATGATTAATTGGAGTGAGAAAATCATTCCTTTACATTTCAAGGAACATTTGCAGAAGACTAATGGTCATTTATGGAAATATGGCCTCTTTATACCCATTAATGTCTTCCAGTGCTCCCTGTGGGTCACACAATTAACCACCCATTTGTGTTTCTTTGCTGCCGTCATCCAAGTCCTCTCCGTTGTCATCATCAGTTGAAAATCTTCTGCTCTGTCCCAGCCAGATCAAAAGCCCACTCAGGTCTGTGGGACTGAGCCGTCTAAGGGACAGGGTCCTTGCTCTATATGTTTCTCCTCAAAATCCACTTTTTTCCGAAGGTTCTCAACTGCAGTCTGCCAAATTCCACCCTGAAAAGCTTTTCCAAATGTGTTTGTAAATCCAAATAAAAAGTAGAGGTACAATCCTTTATTTTCCCATTCTATCCCCATGCTTTTGTGACTTTATTCATCTCACTCTCCAGTGGTGACGGAAAGGGCATTGCTCTGCCTAGCACAATACTGTTCTGATCCATAGCTAGAGCACCGGAGTACTCTAGTGTCTTACTGTTGTTACCATTATTGTTACATTATTCATAATAATAACATTCATCTCCGATGAAACCTGACATGACGGATCCCTGTCCAGTAGCAGGACAAACGTGCGCCCAGGTACCAGGTCACATCACAGGCACCACCAGGGATGCTGGGGCACAAACGAAGTCTGGCACCAGGCACTTCTGGGGGAAATGACCTTTCCATCCCATTTTCCGTCGTTCCCTGCTGTCTGCCCCTATCTCCCTGCCTCTGCAGGACTTTGTGTCCTGAGGGCACTAATAGGCCTTAACGGCCAAGGGATTAGTGTAACACAGTATGTTGCCCTGATTTTTTCCCTTTTGCCAATGAAAGTAGACAGTGCCCGGGCAACGGCCTCTTACCAGGACATTTTTGTACACTCTTCCCTGGAACTGGCATCTAACCAGCTCTTGGTTTAACTTACCACCAACCCCACCGCACTGCTCAATGTTTACCCCATGCTGCTGTCTGTGAGCTCCAAAACAGCCGTATGTTAAACTGGGAAGGACAAGGTGCTTACAAATGAGCTAGGAAGTATGGGTTATCACACATGAGTGGAAATCTTTTCTTTCCTTATCCTACCACTATCCTTTCTCATTTTGATTTAACAGATTAAAAAAAAAGTACATGTATGTTGAATAAAAGGCATAGTGTTATCAAATATCCACACATACATTGTATTATGTTTGATAATTCCATCCATGTAACAAGCCTGGCGTCAGGAAATGGGTTCTCAGTTGTTCCACATCCATATGACATGAAGATTTCTCTGTGGTGACCTGAAAATGAGGACGATCGTCCCAAGTTCCGCAGCACACGCCAATGCTGTCATCTCTCCTCCCCGCCAAAGGGCTGCAGCCACGTTCCTCAGCATCTCCCGTATCCAGAGTTCAGACACCAGAAGGAAGCTGACGTCGTTTCAGACGATGCCCGAGTTGTTCACAGGACGCTGGTCCCAAGCACGTGTGGTGCTGTCATCTTCCAGTGGAGATGGCCGATGCCTAGAACAACCTCTTTCCAGAGAGGAAGGGGAGTTACGGCAGTTAGCCGACACCAGGATGGGTATGTGTTGACATCTGTGGTTTGTTACAGTTTCCTTTGCTATCCATGTAACTTGTTCCAGGTATTTTATGAAGTGCAAAATATCAACACAAGGTTTTTTTGCCCTTGATATCAAGAGAGACATACCCAAGCATAGAAGAAAACGAAGAGGGGAAAAGGAGAAATGAAACCAACACTGATAAAAACAGGGAGGAATGCTATATCAAAACACTCTAAGTTTAAGAAGAGACAAACTGCTTATCTGTCCACTCCCAATTCCCTGAAATTTTGCCCATTTTGGTGGTGCTTGGTCACAAGCTGAGAAGAGATGGGCCCTCCAACTGTGCGGAGACATACCGTTTCATACCGAAACAGGAACGAGAAGTATAACCTACTTGCCATTCCTGAACACAGTGAAAAGAAATGGAGAGAGGAAAAAGTCAGGAACAAAATATTGGCACTTTGCTTTAGCTTTCTAGATAGCAAAATCATCAAGACATGGCTTTAATGAGTGTGTGTGCATTATGTGGTTCAGGAAACACTGTTGCCATTACACAAGTTAGTTGAAAGTATTGTAAGTACACAAGTCTGCTAAAATACCCTTATTAAAGGTATATATAAAGTTGAGGAGAAGATAATGTCATCCAATCTTTTCTTATTTTAACATTGCTTCAGGATGATTTACACTCTAGCAGAAAATGCAAAAGCCATTCCACGTACGTTCACTCAGATTTCTACCTTAATTTTCCCGCAGGAAGCCCCCTGCTCTTTGCTGGGGTGACTCAAAAGACTGAATCGGGACCGCAGCACCTTGCAGACAGACCCCCGTCAAACCTGCCCACCCCGTCCCCTCCCCACAACCTCCCTCACAGTTCATACCCGCATTTCGTGTTCCCCGGTCCCCTCCGGTGCCGTACCCATTTCTTCTCCCCTATTTCCCCGCCGAGACCTGAGCACATTCCCGCAACCCCTCGCCAAGGGAGCACCAGCCAGTCCTGCAATTTTCCAGGAACCCCCCGCTTCCAAGGCCCCCACAAATCCCAACCGCTTCCTTTCCTGTTCGCTGCCGAGAGCCCCTTTCATCAATGGGTTTGCAGGAATACAATCGCTAAGAATTTTAGTTAATTGGTACTAATTATAGTTAACTGTAATTAGGGGCACATTCACAGGGGGGAGGTAGGGCTGAAGGAGGAGAAATAGAATTCAGTACGCTCTCAACTCTGTACACACACTTAGCTGAGCAGGGTTAATAAGAGTATCAGCCTGGTTCCCAAGCACACAAGAGGTAAATAGAAGCCATTTTTCATGTTTTATTCTGCAGAGTACAGTTTTACCATGGCCCGTTTTACAACTGAGGTAAATGAGTCATAGAAAAAGCAAGTAGCCTGACCAAGGCTTTGCAGTAAGACATCGGCAATGTAGAGCACGGGAGCAACTACTTTCCAGCCCACTTGATCCTCATGAGAACAAAATCTACATTATTATTATTATTATTATTATTATTGTTGTTGTTGTTGTTGTTGTTGTTGTTGTTGTTGTTGTTGTGTAATAGCTACCCTCATCTCCAGCACCAGAAATTTTAGGTTAAGCTGTGGCACAGCTGCACAATTGAATTTTAATTAATCAACCCCTAATCACTGATTAGGGGAACACAGCAAGAAGAAAATATCTGAGAGAAAATAAACTTCTGTCAGAAAGAAATATATTATTTGCAAGGCTAATGTCCTGCATCAATTTACAATTGATAAGATTCAGTAAGCAGCAGTGGAAAACTAATAGAAAGTCTATTAGGAGACACTTTGGTGAATATTGTGTTCCAACCTTTGAAATCCAAGCTGTGCTTTAAGATTGTAACTATCTTTTTGCTCCAGAACAAAAAAAAAATTGAAAGGCACGACTATTAAGCAAGGATAAAGGTTGAGTCGTAAGCAAATGTCATGTTATAGATTTACCTACCAACAAGAAGCCAGCGGGGTTCAGGTCAGAGGTTAATGAAAGACATCCAAAGGTCATTCAGTGATTATGTGAGAGCATGAGTTTAATAGGGCACGGGGACGACAGACACTGACAGAAGATTTATACCAGAGGTGATGACACCGCTACGAATACTGCTGATAAAAAGAGCCCCAATATCGGACTGAACAGAATGATGAATGGCGCACATGTCTACTCACACTTCTCATTATAAGCTCCTTCACTCATGGTGGCACTCAGCGGCGTTTATTTACCGTGGTTTGATGGTACTGAGCAGAAGCACAGTATATCTAATACTTTAAATGTAGACTTGCCATATAAAAATGAAACAAGAGATAAGATTAGACCATTGAATAATTGCCCAGCTTTCCTGCAGAGATTATATTCACTAGTGCTAACATTATTTTTTCCCTAATGTTCTAGTGTACGAACAGCTCAAGTGAATTAATTTTCTAAGGCAGAAGGTCAAAGGAAAATAACTGATAAGCGTTGTGCCTGCTATAGAATATCACTTTACAATATTCTCGCCTCCTCATTTGTCAGATAGAGAATAAGAGATAATATAATAAAGGTATATAAACATATTTTTGTCATGCCATATTTAGTTTTAGTTGTCCCAAGTGCTATTTTTCCTTGTGGCTATTGGTAGGTAGAAGATCAGAGAAGTCAGCCAAAAACGTCAAATAAAAAAAAAAAAAAAAAAAAAAAAAAAACCTTAGGACCAAAACCAAGGAAAACTGAGACCTGATGAATAACATGCACTGCACCAAGAAACTCCTTTTCAGACCGTTATATATTTATCAAACCACTCGAGTGTGAATTCTATGAATAAGTCTTATCATACTTCAGGCAGCAGGCACAATAAAAATTAGAACTACGGAAAATTGTGGGTATTACAAAAGGTTATTTCTATCAATTCATACATATCTGTAGATCGGAATGTCACAGAAGAAAGTTCTGTATGTCTTTCCACTCGTACCTTCAACCAGAGATGGAGCGGTACTGCATGACGTAATATTTACCATTTAGTTGGCCATGGAACAACATAAATAAATCCCTACTCAACCACGAGATGTTGTAAATAGTGTACGCAATTTTAAGAGGTGGAGAGATGTAACATTCTGAGCATAGACTATGATCACTCTCCAAGATAGTTCATTTAGTTACCCCATGTGTGCTGCCATTATTACTACTTCCAAATACAATAAATCTGTATTTTATACTGTGGTACCTGAATGTCTCCCACGTAATAGAAAAGGGAGGCAGCCACAGAAATGCATTGTTGTTATTATTTCTGTTATTATTGTTTAGCATGGTCCATATTGCAAGTACGAGTTTCACGGAGGTCATTTGGGTAAGCACGGCTTATTACAACAGAGATTCACAGTCTGGTCCTAGAATGTTGCAGTGGCTTCTGGATGTCACAATTATGCTGCATCTTGCGCTCGGATGCAATGAAAAGATGCTGCCTCTCCCAAAGGGCTTGCTGTCCCACAGACCTGACCTGCGCCAGGCAAAGGCTGGGGTCTGCAGGGCTGCACAGAAGGCTGGGCATCACTTAGAGAGTGAGGGATGCGTTTGCTGGAGCACTGTGTGTTTCTGTAGTAATGTTGCGTCAGGTCTTCCATCTTAAAAAAAGCACACATGAAAACCCTCTTAGCTGATTGCTTGTGGCCAAGTTTTTTGGAATACTCTCTCCCTGTAGAAGAAATAGGTGATAAACAGCAAAAAACCCTGCTTGCATTTCAGAAAGAAATAAATATTTCATGGGTTACCTTGAAAATCACATATTGATATCTAATATCTGGAGGGCATCTGAAGGTTCAGTTGATCCCTCAGGCTAAGGGACCTCTGATGGGCTCCAGAAAACCAGATGTATGTCAGGCAGAAGTTGCTGAAGTGTCATGTGTAATTAATAGAGAGAAGGATTACATCGCTTATACTTCTGCTTGACTAGGAGGACTAAAAAAAACAAAAGTAAATGTAAATACAACTTCATTCCTGTGCAGCACATGAGACCTATGCACTGTATAAGCCAAACGGGAACGTAAGTGGTGCTGGCTTTGTACCAGGCTTCTGCAATATGGTAAACCCCAACCTGAGCGGAAGAAATGTCTTTTGCTACCATACCAGATATTCCACCAATTTATACCTCTAATATGAGTCACAGACTAGCCATTTTTAGCACTGATTCTCAGTCATCTCTTCCATCTATGCCCAGAGCAGATGGACATATATATACACTTTTGTTTAAAAGATCTCACCCAGTTTTCCAATGTTTTTCAAGTACTGTAGAATAATTTACCAGAAATAGGTTTAACCAACGTTTTCCAACAGCAGGCCACTTACTGATCTTTAAGATCTTGGTACCCACATTCCCCTTTGGAAAAAATAATGTAATCAGTTTTATCTAACAAAGCTTTACACTGGGCTAATCACGAAAAATTAATAGAACTGTATCAACAGGACTGTGCCTCCATTAAAATACAATGGGGGGGTACATTCAGTTATAGGAAAATGGATGAAAAGGCAGGAGGGAGAATGCTTTTTCTTTAAAGCTCTGTAGTCATCAGTGACACGCTGTCATTCAGCATGTTTTATTGTCTACTTGAGTCAAATGAATAGAACGGTCTAAGGGAAGCCACAGTGTTTCCGGATAGACAGCGTATTTGTTACTGAGGCAGACAATAAAATGTTAGTAAAGCATCTGAAGCGTCTCTACACCAAATGAGAATGAGATTTCTTATTTATGAATAGGAAAAAAAACTTGAACGACACTCCTTATTTATTATGCAGCAAAAGAGAAAGCCAGGGCAACTGAAATTCTGCTTATAGAGCAAACAGAAAATGTATCACTTCTCTAGCACGGCCACAAGAGACCAAGTTTCATCTGAAGATATAAGATGTAAGATCATTGCTAGTTATGAACGTAAGATCACTTTTTCTGAAGCAGCAGAAATTCACTGGTGACAAAACATTACTCATTTTGGTCCATGTTCATCAAACTACTTCTGAAGTCTCTAATAATATATAGCTAAAGTTTCATAATTAGAATAAAACATGATCTTTATTCTGCTGCACCACAAATGCTGTGAAAAGCTGAGCTAAGAGTCAAGAAATTGTATAAGCAGATTACTTTCAAAAAGACCGGTGCATGGAATTCCCTTATTTTTTATAATATATTTGGCAACTGACACATGGCTTTGAGTTTATTTGGAATGGAAGATCTTCATACGACTCTCAGGAAGCACGTTTGAGAAAATGACAGTGAACTGCTGAGAAGCTGGTGCCCTTTCGCAAACTAATTATGTTATTTGGAGTCCAGTATCTACCCTGGAGATCCAAACTCAAAACAAACTAATCGTCAGATAATCTAATCTGCTGGATTTAGATCAAAGCTCTATAAGAACTGATTGCTAATTATACGTATATGCATGTATATATGTGCGTATCTCTATGGACAATATTTTTACTTGAATACTCTCTATCAATTTAATTAATTTAGTTCTTGAAAAAGCTTTCTTCCGAGAAAAGCCAGAGAAGAAAGTATGGTGACAACAGCCATAAATCCACAGCAGAAGGTCTGCTGGGTAAGTAGCACCAGGCACAAGTTGTAATATTTTTTCTGTATTTAAAGTATTTGTGTTCACTTTGGGTACGTGTGTTTATCTTTATGCAAGTCCTGGCCTGCTCAGAGTACTTCAATTCCTGGGTAATGGAAATACCATCAGAAGCCTGAATCTCATCATCTTTTTTCATAAATGAATCAGTGGAGCAAAAAGAAGAAAAAAAAACCTACAAAAAACCACTCGGAACAATCCAAACACAAACACAATACTGAGATGTTATTTGTCTCTCTGCAATGTGAAGGCCAAATTCTTCACTGGGGTAAATTTACAATGCCACCAGAAATTCAGGTCCAAAATGTGTAGCCTAGGAGTAAAGGGATAAGACAAAATCCAGGAGCCAGTTTAGACTGGTCGTAGTTCCATGATCCACATCAGCAATGCAGCTGGCAACATATTTTTCAGTACATGTAAAGTCTTATGTATTTTGGTTCAACTTGTGTGTAATAATTCTACTAAAACAGATAAGAATTAAAAAAATCTTCCTCATTAAACCTTCTTAAACCTTCCTCATTAGACCTTAAAAAACATGTAGAAGACATGATAACTAATTCTGTTAACAGATCCATTTGCCATCACATCAAAATGTAAGTTCAGAAGGTTCATACCCCATGTTCTGGTTGTAACATCAAATCTTACACAACACGGCTAAATCCCTGCTTTCATCAGAAAAGGACAAGTTGAAGCAGTAGCCCAGAAACCCAGGACAGCCTAACAACTCTTTGCTGACACCAACCGGTGGGTCACTATAGAAGAAAGAGACAATTCTTTGTATTTTCACAAAGATTAGAGCCAAAGCAGTAAAATAGTAAGGCAGGGGGGAAAGGGTTTCAATCTTCTAGGCCCTTCTTCTACAATACAAATTCCATTTATGTTATGTTATATGACATTCTTCTGTCGTCTTTCCTTTTCAAGCACATGGCTCTCCAGTGTTGCCTCTGTGATTCTGCGACTCCAAAAAAATAATAGCGCTGACTCAGACGATTATTAATCCTTCTTGTCTTTTTATAGCTTCAGGGAGAGTTGCGTGGAGCTGGTTGCTAGCTATCGCTCCGTTTACCCCTGTGTTCCTTGCACAATCAGGTTGCCAAACACCAGCCTTCACTTTTTTTCTTGCCAAGCTTGCTGAGGCTGCATGTCATGGGCTAGGAGGGTTCCCAGGAGAGCCGCGGTTCTTGCTGCAGGTGCCTGATGGCAGCCTGCCTCTTGCTCTCGGGCTCGGCGTTGCAGGTGGTGGGTCAGCCACCTACCTGGGGCTCAGCATTTGCTGGAGGTCACGGCACGGAGCTGCCAGCGCAGGAATTTCTGGCTGCTCTGGTGTAAAATAACCAGGAGGGGCCAAAAGAGTGTCATGAATATAGGGTGAGACTCAAGAGCACTGTGTCGCTGACTTCCCTCCTTTTTCAGCTCTGATAGCCCATTAATAGCAATACCAGGTGGGATGTTTTAGTATATGAAATGGTGTAGCTCTGTAGATTCGGAGACTAATTGCCTAACCGAGGGTGGGTAATGCTATCCTAGATGCCCTAGTGTCCCTCCCCAGCCGCAGCTGCAGCCTCGGGACGGTATCCCTGTCGCATCCCCAGCTCCGTGCAGGTGTCCTGGATTCCTTAAAGTGTTTCTCAGATAGACACTGAATCCTATGTTTAGGCACCTGAATCACTTACTGACTGTCAAAAGCAACCAAGGCTGATGGAATATATTTCATTAAAACTGCTTTTAATGGAAAACTGTGTTTCTAAGTGAGCTCTTGGTTCCTTTATTTTTGCATTTTGCACCGTGTGCTTTCTGAGGGAAAGGTCAAATTTGAGAGGATGTTGAATGCTGCAAAATGGAAACATTTGTTGGAAACGAGAACTTCTGGTATTTGAATTGTCACTGTAAATTTGCAGATTTCCGTTGGCTAAGAGAGATAGACATTTTTCAAACTACTCTGTAATGTGTCCTTCCCAGCAATGTCAATGCCAGCAGTGATTGCTGTCTGACACAGCCATGCCCGAGACTTGTTGCAACACAAACATTCCTCAACGCTGACCCAGATAACCTGTGCTGTTGAACAAATTACACAGGGTAATACCATTACCTCCTTATCCAGAGGCCTAAAAGTTAGATGTCAGTGAAGTTTGGCATCTTTTCCATCTGCAACAGGTGAAGGAAAGAAACAGCCTTCTCCAGAACACAATTTTTTAAACTTACAATAGATACATCAAATGAGCCGAAGGATCACTCCGTATGTGCTATTTCTCTCTACCAGCTGCAGAAGAATCTGCTGCTCTCTCTAGACTGTAAACTCCGCAGGGTAGACTGGTTCGCACTCTGTATTTGTACAGGGAATAGCAAAATAGGGGTGGGTTATTGCTCTATCTCAAAATAAGTTAAAATGAGTTGTTGACATTTTTTGTAGGCATAAATATAAGGTCTGTATCTCTACAAATATAATGCCAATTGAAATAAGTTCAGTCAACCATTTTGCTGAATGCAATTGGCATTGCAATTCCTTGCTAATGACTACAGGGCAAGCCTTGTGATACTGGGTAGGAGTTTTCAAATGTAGTTGCTAGAATCTTTTCCTTCCTTGTGGATCTGAGATGCCACAAATTGAATGAAAGAGAGAGAGAGGGAAAGGGAGAAAGAAAGGGGGAAAGAGAGAAAGAGAGAAAGAAGAATGAAAGAAAGAAAAAAAAGAAAAGAGAAAGAAAGAAAAAAGAAAGAGAAGGAAAAAAGAAGGAGGGAAGGAAGGAAGGAAGGAAGGAAGGAAGGAAGGAAGGAAAGGAAAAAAAAGAAAAGAGAAAGAAAGAAAAAAGAAGAAAGAGGAGGAAAAAAGGAGGGAAGGAAGGAAGGAAGGAAGGAAGGAAGGAAGGAAGGAAGGAAAAGAATCTGAATTTCATGGCTGCAGAGAAATTGTGAACTTCCAAACCTTAAATATATTAACAGAGAAACCTCTTCCTTCTATCTTCAATGACACATATATTTAAAATATTTTCAATCGAGTTCAGAAAATATTTTAACTTCTTGTGCAACAAGGCTGCTTTCCTTCTCAGACACTGCAGTTTTTCTGTTTGCATTTCTTATGCCATTCTTCTCATCCACTCAGCCACCTATTTTTAGCTTGATTTGACATGAATTTCCTTCCTGCCCTTTTCGCATATACTTATTCATCTGCACTGACCTTATTTTGACTCTTAGCAAGTGACACTTATGACACCTAGGACTGGAATGCATTCATATACATTCTCCGTGTATCTCCAGGCTCCATACCGTCCTTGCTTCCCACCAGAATTTATCACTGAAAAAAATATGCCCCGATGAAGGTCAGTGTCCCAGCTATTTAGTCTGTCCATTGAATCTAGGTGTTGTATGATGCTATAAAAATACGGTAGGAAGTCTTTAATTTCTAAATCCCATATTTGGATGTATTCTAACATGATGATGATTACCTTGCATTTCCAGTATCTTATTTGTATGTCATAGTCCTTCAGTACTACAACTGTTTGTGGCTCTTTGGCATGTGATGCAATGAGGTTATCTTGGTAAACTTCTGACTGGGCTGGACTCCATATCTCAGAAACCACGACTGTGGTTGGCAGTGTTTACTCCCTCGGTAACTATTTGAGCAAGTACTGAATGAGTGTGGCAACTACATCAGGGCTGAGCCACACTGGCAGAGTGATATAGGGAAACTCATGCTGCATTTGTCCATACAGCACCTTTCAGTAAATAAATAAAGGACTTCAGCATCTGGAGCTGACAACCCAGCATCTTTTGCAAGTGGCTAAATAAATAAACAAAAATGCCTTTGATATCAGCCCTAGAATTCTGTATCCCGTTGCTAACTTGAGATAAGCACAAGCCCTTTTCATATGTAAGAACGCATGTGATCCGACGGTTTCACATTGCTACCGTCTCTTTTTCCTTCCCTCTCTAAAATGCCAACCCTATTGGAAAAACAATTTTATAGAACTAATCCACCGCACGCTATGCTCTTGCCAAGACCCCGGACTCATTCACAGTACACTGCCTCTTTGTGCCTAACAAGCTCCCCATATGTCGCAGGACTTGTCAGCCATGCTGATCTTTGCCTGTGACCCAGCTGTGTGCTAACTAGGATGGCTACTAAGCCTTCTTTTGCAGATAATAAAAGAGACAAGGCAGCAGCCTCAGCTGGTGAAATAAAAGGCATTTGTGGAAAATGTGCCCAGTTCTATAATTCTTCATTTCTGAAGGCCTTCCAGAAGCCTTCTGAAAACACGGAGAACTTCCAAGAAGGCTTTGAAGGAGATTTATATTCCTGAAGAATATTTTGATAAAGAAAATTCTGTAATTTACAGTATTTTTTTACAATACCAGCTAAAGGCCCCAAATAACAGCAGTACTTGATGTAGTTGTCTGGAACGTGGAATGAGGAAGGGACAGGCATTCCTTCTTGCGAAACTGCTGTCGGTCATCGGCCATCCTTCAGCACAGTTCACAAACAGGCTTCTTCAGGACTCCTGCTAAAGGGATGCCATAGATATTCAGGATCTGCAGACTGTGCTTGACGAGCTCTACTGACATTCATTCATACACCTAACAGCAAACTTGGCTAATCCCTGAGAACAAGACCCCTACCCAGATGGTTTTTTTATACTGAATACACTCTGTGGTTGCCCCACTACCCCACACAATAAAGGCATGCTTAGGGA
>NW_009235153.1:36324-38430 GCF_000690835.1 Fulmarus glacialis
TGGCCTGATGTTGTCCTTATCCATATAAACTCTGGAAGCCCTACCAGGAATCAGCTCCAGACTTCCACAGAACGCTTTTTCTTGTCAGACTTATAGGCTTTTCCCAAGTTACACATCCATATAGTTCCAGAAACACCTGCTCATTTTATCACCTCACAGAAAGACTCAGGTTAGGTTTTCCTACCTACTGTCTTACTGTCTCTCTCTCTTTCTCATCCATCCATCCATCCATCCATCGTCCTCTCACCCTCCTTTATTGTCCTGCTACAGACATACTTTCAGCTAAGCCGACTGGCCTTGGCTCATTCAACCGGTGGATCAGGCAGCTATGAAGGCCTTTACAAAACACAACTTTTAAAAAGCCACTGTTATGGACATGAGAGCAATTCCACTTTTTCTATAGGTATGTGGCTGCTCTAGGCTCCTCTGCTTTGTATGAACTTTGCTGAGTTTTTCATTGCCAGATTTATCATATCCAGAGCAATATTTATGTCCCAAAACTAAATCCAGAATATTCTGTATTGCCTTGTTCTGCAGCCAGTGCAATGAAACAACTCTGCATTGCTTTCCGAAAAAGATGCTTCTCCCATGATGTTTCATAGCAATTCCAGTCACTCCCATGATGTTTCATAGCAATTCCAGTCAAAGTCGGAGTGACATTTCTCTGCAGGTCATATGTCTGTCTCCTTTGTCTGCAAAACTATTTGCTGATGTATTTATTTTGGCAATTGCCAATTCAGATATGTTTTCAGATGCTTTTCCCTCACGCTCCTCCCATTTTTGTGCAAGAGGACATTGTACCCTCTAGGATAACCAGATGGGTGTAATGACCGCATCTTCAGCTGGTGTAAACTGGCAATGCCAATAAAGTCCTTGGAGTTGCACTGATTTAAACCCACACTGGTTATTTATCTTCTCACATAATAGCCTTAATACCCATCTACTAATATAGCTAATATTTCTCATATGTTCAGTTTATTTTTTGTAGGAATTAAGCTCTTGTAATTTTATAGTACCAAACACAGCAGCAGACCTGACTATAACTAAGCCGTATTTATTTATAGACAAATCGTTACCTGACTATATATGCACGTGTCTAGAGAAGGAAAGATCCAGCAATCATTTGCAGTCTCCATCTACTTATGCCACACCTTCCTCTCTAAAGCACACACTTTATGTTCACAAAGTTCCTGCTTTCAGGCTTTCTGACAGTCCTGGTCTTTAAGGCATAAAGAGACAGGGCACTTTGCCTCAGGCACGTGGCTGGCCAAAGGCGTTTATCTGACATTAGGGAAACTATTTTATTTGATTAAAAAACCCATTTGTCTTTCTCCATCCAAAATTTGGAGTTCAAGTACAGAGAAGTAACTATCTAAACCACAATCAGGCCAAGCAGCTCAGTACGAATTACTGAGAATAAAAAGACTTTGTTTCTGTGTGACGAAAACCAAAGTTGAATGATTTGAAAATTCATTTATTGCTCATCTAAACCACAATGGGTTTCTGCTGCTGTAAATCTCTCCCTTTTCCGTTCTTAATGTCTATTCTAGACCCATATACTCTCCTCTGAGTTTATACGTTTGGTGACACTGTTGTTCACAACATACCCGCACAAAGAAACCACATTTATCACTAAAGATGCCACTATAGTAAAGAGTTACAAATTCCATCCTACCCAATCATTATTCTGGGAACTGTAATAGGATCTGCACTGAATCACTGCAGACCTCGTAATACGGAAAGCTCCCTCAAAGTCTTTGCAATGAAATACTAAGCTTGGGGGAATGCAATGTGCAAGTATTTTTACTAAATTGTATTCATTATCAGTGCAATGAGAAAGGAAAAAGTTCATTAATAGAAGAATAATAATGAATATAATGTTATAATGAATATATTATGATATATAAATGAATATAACAGCATTATTCTCCTATACCCCTCCCCACATATATACAATAAACGCTGCTTTTTTATCGTGATGCCTTTACTACTCGTTAAGACAGGTTAAAGCAAATTGCTTTCTGCTTCACATTGTACGTTCTCCCCGAGAGGCCCCAGACTGGTGATGAAAATGTGGTTTCTGGAGTAACGAGCTGTGTCATTTTC
>NW_009235154.1:0-32166 GCF_000690835.1 Fulmarus glacialis
TAAATATTTTATAAATATTTTATAAAATCAGGTCATCCTTCCTATCACCACAACCCCCAGTTTTTAAAAACAAGGAGAAGGGCTTCACCCATTCCCCCTACCCAGGAATGAAATGGGAAAACATGCTCCCCAGAAGACATCATCAAAACAGAGAAAAATTGTTTTCCTGAAGCGTTTGGATAATGGAGAAATGTTTCAAAAGCCCTTCCATGCCTAAGGAGTTTCTAAAACACACAAAATTTAAATTGAGCTGACCAGGTGCCAGATTCAGGCTATCTAGTAGTCTGCCCCAATCACCACCGATTGTAAAATACCCTTTTGTAAAATACATTTTACTCTGTAGAAACACTTGGTGGGCACCATTACACAGCTGAAAGTCTCTGCTCAAGAACTGAGTATTTTAGACCTGCTTCGGACCCCGCTCTGAGATTATTCGGCTCAGCCTAGAGCTGGTCTGCCACACGCTGCACACTCCCCATTGCTCGAGAGGCTCGGTGGCGGCGGCACTGGTTAAACTAGTTTGCAGTGGAAATGCAAGCCCCAGCGGCATCCCGGTCAGCCTCATGCTCCCAGCTATATGAAGACCTTTACTTACCTGCTGGTGCCCCGGACTGTTTGTTGCCCAATTCAGGTAATAGTTTTGCTTTGTTTACTTAAGATTAGGCTCTTTCATCCCAGTCTCCAGGTTGTTTAAAGGGCAAATGGTACGGTTTTGCTTTTTTTTTTAAGGCTTTCTGCATGGGGACTCAGGGGTGCTCGGGGCTGACGTTTCGGAGGTGGTCCCCCACCATCATCCCAGTCTCTTCCAGAGCCCGGAGTTGTACCGACCTGTCCCTAATGCGGCCATTTTCCTAAGGAATGCGAAAGATTGTGGGATTTTGAGAAAATACCCCCAGCACACAGTCTGCAAACTTGCTATTCTCACGCATGGGAAGTGAACCAATTCCTCCCCTAAGAGAAAAAGAGATTTGTAGTTTGGGGTCAAAACCACACTAAACGGGTGCCTTCCGGAGAATGTCCTTGACATCTGGTTTTGAACGTGTGTTAATGAACAAGCCAATGCCTCCAAGCAAAGTCACGGCTCCCAGAAGAACGTCTTAATCATTAACCATAAAATGTGCGATTTCCCTGCAGTTTAGAAAGCAGCGGTTTAGATGGAGATAACGTCAAGGGCCATCGGGATAGGCGCACAGTCCCAGCACGCCTGGGCGAGCGGTGAGCAGGGACCGCTCGCAGCCCACCGCCGTGTGGCTTTCATCGCCTGAAGGTGTTCCCCCCCTCTGCTACGGGTCTGCAGCGAGGACAGGGCTGGACTCTGACTGTATCCATCCCATGAGGACTTTGGTTTGGTCTCTTTGCTACCCAAAAAAAGGTTTCTCACCCGGATTCCTCTTACCATCCCATTTTAACCAAAAGCATCCCGAGATTGCTGGGCAGATCTCGAGTTCCAGTGGTTTTCAGACCTGCCCTCACCAGGATTTTACACGCAGGAGGGAGGGTTCAGGTCAACGCCAAAATGTGCTCACAAAAACTCGTGACGTTTTTAATCAAGGCATCCCCAAGCTAATTTGTTTCTATTTTTTGTGTATTCAAGCGTTCAGATGGCCTTGTGCAAGTGCCAGCTAGCTACACTTTGTTGAGCAAATGAAACCAAGATGTGACCCTGGAAGGCAGAGCTTGCTTTGATTTTCTGAAGGCTGAGGAGAAGGGAGCCAGTGAGAGCTGGAAGCACAGAGTCACGCTGGAGGTTTGCCTTGCAAGGACGCTGCCCCGCGGGCCGGTCGTCTCCCATCGTCAGCCCGACATCTTTATCAGCTGCCCCACAAACAGCCTGCCCCCGGGTCGGTCGCTCTCGCCGCACACACAGAGTATTTGCTTTCAAGTACTGAAGCCAAAATCAGTTGCTGAAAAGGACATCCAGGACCTGAATGGCCTGGAGAGAGAGGGGGATTTTAATGTGTATCTCTGTGTGTACACAGGACACATCGTGCCGGCTCTGCAAACAAACTGGTGCCATCGGCTGGAAGTTCCCAGGGTTTCCAGCAGCAGGAGGGGAAAACTGGCACCAAACAAAAGCAAAGCCTGCGGCCATCGCCAGGCACACGGGAGCTGAATGACGACCAGATTCGGGTTACTGGGCCAAAAATGTTCTCTGTCTTTTCTCATCTGTTTGCAGAGCTTGTGCAGTCCTTTAAACAGAATCCAATTTCTCCTAGAAATAGGAGGCAGGGCTGAACGGCATCTCAGTAACTGGTCAGTGCCTGCAGTCTTCATAGAAACCCTGATGTAATAAAACCACGGATGCATTAAGCAAAAGGGCAGTGATCAGAGTATAGTCTTCTGCTCTGCATTGGTGGGAGGTAACGGTTAAGCCAAGAAATCTGTAATTTAGCTAGGGCTTGAGGAGAAAGCCTTGAGGTTATACAAATAACCTTTCCCCTTCTGAGTGACATCCTCATCTTCTGTGGTGGGGTTAGGAATCCTACACAAAGGGCAGCTGGCCTTTACGTGAACCGCCTGCTCCTGCGGCTCAGCCCTTCATTCTTCAGGGAGGACGCAGGGAAAACCACTGCATTCACTCCCAGGGACCCGAAAGCAGCTGGGAACTGTAGGCAGAGCTTAAGCCCAAAGGTTCCCCTGGGGAAGGAGCAGAGTCAGGATAGGCAAAGCTATGTTGCAATTTCTGGGACAAAAAAGGGTAAATAAGCTGTTGACCCATTGAACTCCAGCTACAACGAGGGGATAAACCAAACAGGAACTTGGAGCTCCACTAGATCCTGAGTCCTCCTCCCTCAGGTTCTGGTGAGCACCAGTTACAGCTATTAAAATAGCTTCTTTAAGCATCATCATCCACTGCTGCTTCAGCTGGAAGCATACCAAGCTCCACAGGATCATCCCTAGGCTCCGTTGACTCACTGGAGGTGGGCTTTTAAAGCCCACGCTTCCTACATCCCCTGCCCAGTGCCTTTGCAACTTTACGCGTGTATCTTGAGCCCAACACATCAACACATTATACTTCTCAGAGGTCAGCAAGCTTGTTCTCACAGAGCATTCAGTTTTGCCAGAGACTATACGGTGACGCAATACCAGCAGCTTTCCAAAATAAAGCTAGTTCGACGTGTGCACGTTGCCAGCTTTACGTTGTTCTACCACTGAAGGAATCCATGACGCACAAGTACACTGGAGCTAAAGTTACTCCTAGAGCAAAATACTCAGTGAGAACAGAAAGTAATTACCTTACAGATTTGGTCAAATCCATGCCAAGATTTCTGGCACATTGCACAGTTCAGAGATGACTTAGACTTGACGTGAGAAGTCTAAGACTTGACATGAGAAGAGCGTAAGGTCCTCAAGGCAGGGTCAACCTTCAGTTGTGCTGAGGGCAGGGGTGCTAAAATGTGTGTGCTGCCCAGTACAAACCTCTGTTGGAAGTGGAGATGAGTCCAACTGAAAAAGCTCTATCCAGAGACTTCAACTCGTAGTTGAACTTTGAAAGCTCAAGTCTCTCCCACACATGAAGATAAAAAGGGAACATTACCAGGAAGCCTGAGATCTGAGATACAAACTCTTTGCAACTGCTAAGTATTTCGGTGGGAGACTATGTTTTTGTTAGTTCCTCTGGATTCTGTATTACCACATCTAGCAGCACGTGAAAGCAAGAAGCCCAGCCTGGGTGTCTGCAGACAGTGAGGATGCTGGCGTCCCCTTCCTCAGGGCAATCCTGCCTAGAGGGTCTTTGCTCGAGATCCCCACTCCAGCATCGCAGGCTCCTTTGAAACCACTCTCCTTTGTTGCCAGCTCTTGCACGGGGCAAAGATCAAAGGCTGGGAGGCTGCAAGCCATGAGGCAGCCGGGCAAAGGCAGAAGCAACCTGAGCTGGAGGTAGGGGAGCCCCTTCCCTTGAAGGTCCACCCTGTCGCGTTGCCCCCTCGCTCCGGCGCTGAGCATCAAGCCATGGTGGCCTGGAGGGGCCACGGCAGAGCAAGGCCCCGAGGATGCCCGGTGAGAACCACTGACTTGTGCAACAGGGGCATTGACACAACTGCTATTTACAGTGTCTCCAGTTTTGTCTTTATTTTCCGTCCCTTCCTTTTTTTGGGTCTTCTTTACTTTCTTGGGAAGTGAGAACACAAATTGTGACACAAACGTGGTTTCATATACAATGCAGTTGGAGCATGCAGCCATGGAAACTGCTGCTTGGGTATGACTTAATGTTTCTTATTGTGTCCTCTTCTGATTAAATTGAACAGTAGAAAGGACCATACCATGAGATCCACCTGCTCCTCAGGAAACATCACTACCTGTCAGTTTACTCGGTACTTCTGAGTAAGTGTAAGGTGTAAAAATACCTATTTATATAAATATTTTATAGAAGTCTGCATATTTATAAATAAACCCAGCAAAAAAATTATAAAAAATCAAAACTAGCTGGGAGAGGTCAGAAAGAAAAACAAATGAAGATGTTATGGAAAACTTTCATTTTACTTTAGGTTGTTCACACATTCAAACCGGAATGAAAAGACCTTAAAGTGAATTTCAAAAACCTGAAGTTTGAGTCTCGAGTCTTCATCCAAAACATAATTCAATGTAAATGAATGGTTTGATTTATTTTATTCCTAAAGAGAAACCAGTATTTTTCCAAACAACTCTACCAAGGGATTTATGAAATAACCATTTTTCTTTACAGCTGTAGCCTTCTAATTAGACTTTCATTCTAAGGTGAATTTTTAAGCCCTTCAGACCTGAGACATTACACACAATCCTCTATAATCTCTTCCCGAGGAAATTATTGTATTATTTAATAGTCTTTGTTTTGGGTAATTACAGCAGGCTTCCTTCCTCCTTTCCATTCCTTGTTCTCTTTATTTACATCTGCAACAGGCTCATATGGCCCGTCTCTGCTGACTTCCAGTATATCATGATTCAGTGAGATGCAGCAAGAAGAGAGAACATGGGCTCAGTGGGATTATTTAGCATGGGAGATTTGGGTTTTTAACACAGAAGTTGCAACGCCCTTCCCTTCAGTATACATAGTCAAGATAAATACAGCATGGTAGCTTCTCACAGGCTGCAGGAGGATGTGCAACAGCAGGGAGAAAAACCCACGTGCAGAGGAAACTCTGAGAGTTTCCAGATGGCAAACACCAGAGCAGAGCTCAGCAAATGTTTCAGACGATTGCAGGCAGTGCTTTTTCTCCACCCAACCAGAGGTTAAGTGTCCTGCTAGGTGGGAAGATCTGTCTCCAAGGCAGGACACGGGCAACTGGTAATATTTCGACCCCGTTCAAGGCTGTACCTTTTGGCTTTGCTGTTTGCCTGACTTGGTGGGAACTGGGAGATTCTCACGGATGCCCTCACAGGATGGCAGAGCTCCTGAGCTCTGCTGTGTGCCGTTTAAATTCTGCTACTGGGCCACTTTAGACAGCAGTTGCCAGCCCTGACTTTACAGCACCTTGAAAGTTGTGGGCTTTGAAAATTAGGAAGGATGGCTAATTCCCAAATTATATTTTATTTCTGTAAGAAGGGAACAATGAATAAAAGTAACATTCCCTAGGACTGGCAGCAGAGGCAGCATTTGTAAGGCTTTCTGAGAAGATACTTAGTCCAGCACACAGCGCTGGGACTCAACCGCCGCGTGTTGTTCCTGGCTCTGCCAGAGACCTGTGACAAATCCCGTCACCTCCGCTTACCCTCCTGCCTTTTCTAGCACCATTCCTCAGACAAGCACTTCAGTGCTACACCACTCCAAGACTCAAACCAACTCCCGGTCAGGATGCTTTCTCCTAAGGCAGGATTCAATGTATTCATGAAAGGCAGATTAGACTGCATTCAGACTTTATTGGCTGATCCTTATTTAATGAGACTGGTAAATACAAATCATATATATATACACACACACACACAGCGCTTTGTTTGCACATTACAATACAATTGCACTTAATGCTGAGTCAGTAGGAGCTCTGCACACTTTGAAAATGAAAGCCATAAAAAGTGAATTTCGCATTAGGAAAAAACAAGTAGCCTGTTTGCTAGCGATCAGCTTTGTTGCCTGGGTACCAAGTACAGTAGCTCCTTTTTGCTCCCTGCCAGGGCCCTGAAAGTGCATGCTGTATCTTATTTCGGTCCAGAATCATTACGGCTATTTATTCATCTCTGGTGAAATGCTCTATTTGCTGCTTCATGCAGACCCAGGCTGGCATCGAGACAATCCTGCCTGCATGTTGAGAGAGCTCGCCCAAGGCTGCCTCAAGGATCTTTCAAGGGAGGATTTGAATTCTTCAAAGCCCTATTGTCTTTATAAGGCACAGCAAACAGTGCTTCTTCCACCTGCCCGCTTTTTTGTAAGCCACTGAAACAATGCAGGGCTGGGCTGTGCTGCCCGGCAGCTGCTGGCAGCTCCTTGCACCAGCTGTATCTCACTGGGATTCACGGGGATAGCTGAATTGCGGTGGAGAAACAGCAGCAGGATCCGTTGACTTCTGGCTGCTGGACTTGTGATTTTACTAACCCTGAAAAGCTGCAATGACTTGCTGAAACTGGTATCTTGAGGCATCAGCAGACTCAGTCACTGTGATTTAACACAGCATCACCCATCAGCTGAACCTCAGGAACCCACAGCATTGCAGTTGTAAAGCAGAATACATAAGCTCAGAGGTGCTGGCACTTAGGCTAAGGACAGCCAATATTCTTCATTCTGGGAATTAATTTGCTTTCTCCTTCTCTATGCGCAAGTCAGAGGATGCATTCTTTAGTTCCTGGTTCTACAGACTCTTGCAGAATGAAGCTAGGTTCTTCCCATCATCAAGTCTAGTAAGCAAACGGCAGGACAAATTAGGTCCCTGGACAACATGGCTGCAAGCCCCAGTGCCCTTGAGGGGTGTCCACAGCCATAACCAGCTAGGATAAATAATTACATCCCTCTGAAGGAGTGAAACCCAGCTCATTCCATTTAAGCTGTAGTGCGACCTCAGCCAAGTTAATAGGGAGGAAAAAACAGAAATTCTTATTGATATTAGCAGATTTTGAGACACACAGACAAAGGGAGGGAGTTGATCTGCAAAGTAACATTTTAGGCAATTGCTTTTCAGAACACTATCACACCTCAAAGCCGCTTCAAAAAGGAATGCCTAACAGCCATGGTTTTTTCCTGTTAGCACCTCCAGTGCTGGGGAACAGGGATTTTCCAAGGTAGCTTCTGACCCTGAAGTGAAGAAGCCTAGCAGTGGAAAACCAACACAGTTCTCAAAAAAGTAAACGGTCAAAATACTGGTAATCTCAGCTTCTTCCCAGTATGGCAAATAACTCCGTGCATTTGGTGGAAATACCAAGAGTCACATTACACTGAGAGCAATGGCTGCTCTTGCTTTTCACCATTGTTGCTCCTTGCAGAGTGTTCCCCGAGGGTAGGGCTGGAAATAAACTTTCTCCATAATCAATTATCAAGAGAACAGCAACTCCAAAAATGTCTCATTCTATTTAGTGGCATCACCACTATGAAAGATGTTTAATTTACGAATAGATTGTATCCAGTTCGGACCAGAAATACCTATTTTTTTCAGTTAAAGAGAGAAGGCAGTACATCTGATATGGCCCTAAGACTGCACAGGCTGAATTTTGCAGGATTAGATCCTTAATGAGCTGTAGTGGGACATTTTTCCCCCAAGTCTGAGCATTCAGTCTTTCATCTTATATAAATGGCTGTAGGAGTGATGGGGGTAGACCCTAGACTATGCCGATTACCCACTGAATCACCTCAAAGTGGCACCTGAGACTAGCCATCTGGCTAGACAAGTGATAGTCTCCTTTAAAAGTAAAAGGTTGTTTTGTTGTGGGTTTCTTTTTTTGTGGGTTTGGTTTTTTAACTCTTATACCAAAAGTCACTTTTTCATCAGTTAATAGCAGGTCTTTTCACCAGTGACTTGTAAAGCAATGTGGACACTAAGAATTCATGAAGTGGAAATAAAACCTAGCAGTTTCAGGGAAGAGCTCAAGCACAAGCTGTATTTACAAATCAACTGAAAGGAGGATTAATCAGTAGTTTTAAACTGCCTTTATGAAAATCAGATTGACCGTAACTATTTTGAAGTTAACGAACTAAGAAATGTTTAACTACATTTATACTAAGTCTTATGAATATGGCTTCACAAGACAATATGCCATTACAGAAGTGCCAATACATTTAAATAGCTGCTTGGTCAGCTTGTAAGTCAGCTTTAACGTTCAGTGACTATGAGTAAGAGAAGACTGTGCTCCAGTTCCTGTTTCTCTACTGCAAGTTCTCAAAGAAAACTTAAAGAACTTGCCCTTAGTAGGCAAATCTACCAAAAAAATCATACCAGGAGGAGACTAAGCATTGCCCTCTGCTCTTAGTTTTGACTTACCTGTGTCCCCACTAAGCCTACCACACAACACCTGAGGGAATCCCACCCTCTTTAAAACAAACTTACATTAAAAAAGGCACAAGATGGAGCATGCTTTGCTTTCCTTCAGGGCCCTTCCTTCCCCTCACCCTCAGAAATCACAGTAGTAATGCTGGAGTACAACTGCAGTTCCAGGACTTACCTGAAGCACTCTTGCCAGGGAACTTTATAGCTTAGTTTCCTCTCGGAATGTTTAACAAGAGCCATCTCAACTCTAAGAAAGGGCTTCACCTCTGATGCAACCTTTTATTACAGTTAGCGCTACTGTGACTGAGTCTCCTTCCCTTCTTGGTTCTGGGAAGCATGAAATGCAACAGATGAGTCAGAGGACAGTCTCCATGGGCTTCTTGAGAACTTGAACTTACCCTTGGAATACAAAACAAGGCTTCCTACAAAATCAAGGCACCTATTACAGATCAGTCCTTCTCAGCTAGCTGCAAAGCATCATTCTGAACTGTTTGTTTCCACCCCTTTCATTCCCACTGCATTTACTGTGTGCAGTAGTACCTGTTAAATGAAGCCTTCAGTAGCCTGGAGAAGTTACCTGGCTATTCATACTACAAATACTTCATCTGGTGTGCCAGTAAAACTCAATATATGCTGGTAACTTTTACCTTTGTTCTTAGGGTAGTTAACAGGACAGATACAGTGAAGTGCTTAAACCTAAGCCTCTCCCCGCCTCTAAAACTATAGATTTTATAATTTCATCTTCAGTCTACTTTTCATCACTTGCTTTAACCACCTTTCTTCCCCATGCTTTTTATTAGTATTCAGTTATACAAGCTCAAGACACATTTAAGTAGAAGGTATATCCCACAGCATTGAACCTAAAGCTTAAATTAGTCTGCCTTTGAAAGCAAGCAAGAAAGTACTTCCAGCATAGATTAAGGCCAGAAACAGCATCTATTTTATGCTGCAGATATAACGAAAACTTAAGGATATCAACTATGATGTTTTTAAGTGCTTTATATTTATTATAAAGTATTATAATATGTGAGTGTATGGAAAATGATTCTCTACACTAGAGAATAAAATGACAGCTTTTACAAGTTATGCTATACAGTACATGAAATGCTGCACATTTTTTCAGCTGCTTGAAACAGTATTTGCTATACAAGTGAAAAAGGGTAGACTTAGAAGTTTATTATTTATAATACAGTGTGTTAGAAAGCACAAACAAGTAACATTCAAAATAAACAAGCTCCCAAAAATCTAAAGAAATCTTTAGATGACATGTACACAGATTATACTCAAGTTTCAATATACACGTTATTGTTCCCCACAAGACGCTCCACTTCACTGGATTGCTGGAACATGATGAAAATTGAAGGTGCAAGAAAAGCACCTCCCAGGCCATGTAAGCATTGGATGGGCAGAACAGCAATTTCCTGAAGTGTTCTCCACAGTCTTTGGCTCTACTATTTCTTACAGCCATATACTGTGGCAACACAAGAAGAGAGATGGGCTCCAATTACACGCATTGTCAATGCCAATCCAGCTATCTGGGCAGTTGCTAGAGCAATTCAAGGCACTCTTCCCAGTGCTGCCAGCCCACAGAACCCCCTGTGCAGGACACAGCATTTTAAGAGACAACCAGGCTGGGCTAAAGTATGTTCTTGAAGGACATGGAACGAAAAGTTCAAGACAAACTCCTTCAGAATGTCCAGTTCAAAGTTCATTCATACTTCACAGGCACACCAGCTTAAGAGAAACATTCATGTATACATAGGTAACACTTTAAAGCATACCGCTTCAATGTGTTTAGTTGCTTTACGGTTAAAGTGGTGTAACATATCAGCAGCTTTGAAGATAGTGTTCGTGGGGCATGTTGAACCTAATCTCACAGTAAGATTTTAAGCCTACTTCACAGTTTAACAGTTGTCTCCTTTGCTTTTCCTTCTCATTAAGAGGCAGTGTCCACAATGAATCGTCTTTTACAACTGTTCCGCTTACAACATAAACCGTAATGCCAACACCCCCCTAGAAAATGTACTCACAGTAACACTGTTTTTGCTCTGATGTATGTGGTATTGACACTTAATTGTAAGCTTTTCCCATAATATAAAATACCTTCTAGATCAGAAAGATTTAAAGATATTGCACTGTTGTATTTTACTTTTGCCTCCCAATCTCATTCCAAGTATTTACGAAACTGTAAACAAGTCATTTTTATACAGTCTTCAGTACTGTACACCTGCGTTCCAAGGAACTGGAATTCAGTGACACCTTCGTTAGAGATACAGTAGCCTAAGCACAGTGTAAGTTCTGTCCAGCTGCCCTCTTCATACAGTAACCAACAGGCCACTCCTCCCACATTCACACCTTCACCTTCCTCTTCTGATCAAAGTATGCATCAAATCTGGATAATGCATATTCCTGGAGAAACAAGGGACATTCAGTACTCGATACAGTAAACACAGCTGAGTTTTCTTATTTGGGATGGGGAAGCATAATGAAGGTATTAACTGTGATACCTTCCTAATCCATCATCTCAATGCATTAATGAGCTCTATTTGGGAAGGATAATCTCTCCAAAGGTGTTCTGGCCTCTTAAAAATTTCCTCCAATCTTATTTCAACTCTAACACACTTAACTGCTGCCAGCATGTCAGAAAAAACAGGAACTAGAAAGGTCAGAATTTCACTAAGAATGGCTTCTGCAACACTTCCTGCAGGATATTCAATGTACCTGAAAGTTTTATCACTTTACAGTACGCTAAACATGTATCAAGAGTTAGACTGATCTGTTTCTCAAGTACAACAAGTTACTTGGCATTGATATTGTCGCATACTGAACACCAACATGTTACCTGTGCACTTTTGACTACTCAATTTCCAAATTCACATTTACTGCATGCTAGCTTCCCTCTTGCAAGGGATCTCTTATGGCAAAAGAATACTTCACTACAAGGCATCATCCCACTGCAAGGCCTGACACATAAGGCTGTATTCTCTCTTTGTAACAATGGGAAGAATTTCTGAACTTTTTTACGATCTTAGATGTTCTTTACATTCATAAGAAAAGAGCACAAACTAGTAACAAATTGGTTTTAAAAAGTTATACTCCACTTAGAAGATACTAGTTGCTGTGAGAGGCCATTTCATTTACTTTCTGATAACGTACCATAGGTTACTTAATAGAGTATACATTTTTAGTTACACGAAACTACGATTAGATAACTTACCAGGTAACCAAACTCAATGGATGAGATCTTTGCTTGTATAATAGACCACAGACCCCAGAAGAAGTGTGATGCAAGGGCAAACCTGAAATTACAAGGCTATGTTTACTGAAATACCCAGCTAATTCACACCACCTTATTTCAATATCCTGTTAGAATAGTATTCTCTAGTTTGGGGATGTCCACACCTTTTCTTCAAGTATGACATTATAAAAATAATTCCATTAGCTTCCCCATGGAGCAGCATTTTCCACTTTCTTTACTCCACTAATAGTGTATACCACATATCTAAAGGTTACAACGGACAGATTTTCCTTTGCCACGTATAAATAGCTTAGAATGTCTTTTGGCTGAAGTTTCTCCACCCAGTGAGGTATACAAGTATGGGTATCACAGTGGAAGTTTCAAGTTGTAAAAGACAAGTTACCTGTTAACTTCTATCAACACTTCTTCTTCTAGTTTGGACTTCTCTTCATTGCTCAGATTTTCAAAGCCATCATGGAATGCAGACAGGTAACTGGAGATAAAATGAAGCTGGAAGGCAAGCAAACAACAGTTACAGCTCTTTGTCTCGAGACGAAGTTCTTTCAGAACTAGGCAGGCCTTTTAATAAGTTGTAATTTATTTTTTCCAAACATCAACAGTGCTGGAGTTAGCTTTAAGATTAATGGTGGTTCTACTAATTGCTTATGGTTTAAGAAAAGCCATAATATTAGGACAACAGATGACATTTTGCTACTGCCAACTAATTTCACAGCTACAGTCCACAACTACTGGACTTTTTGTGGTGAATAGCTACAAGGCACATAGTAAATATTCTATCCTGAATAGCTATTACGAAATTTCTATGATTTTTAAAGCAAAGGTAGTCAGGATTACAGAAAGTGTTATATTTAAGGAAGTCATGGAGGAAAGGTCTTGGGACAGAGTAAGTCCGAAACAGAACTGGAAAAGAGAGTTAAGATTTGAAGACTGTGGACACTGGCATTTCGTTATGTCTTATGTGCCCACCTGTTGCTTCTTTGAAGGGTATTTAAGAACACTAGCTTTGAAGAATGGGTACTTCTCGTATGTGTAATCATACATCCATTCACAGAAGTGATTTCCAATGTCAAATCCTCTGTAAAAGAGATAAAGACCAATTACCTCAGTATTTGCATACCAGCAATCTGTTTTTGCTTAAGCAAACCTAAAATCAAGTTTAAAAGCACAAGGCTACTAGAACTTACTGCAGTTTTGCTCGAGGAGGCAGAGAATTGGAATACAACTTTTTTGCAAGTTATTAAAATCAATTAGTAAAGATGGGCAGTTAAGAATGAAAGCTACCAGCTACATGAAAATACTCGACTTTGCTACCAAGTTTAATACCAATGGAGGCAGTTAAAATACTTGAGTATGCATTACATCTCAGCACGAAGTCAGATGCATCTCTAATGTTAGCATTATTGTAGGCAAAGAGGTCATACTCAAAGTATTTAACATATCCCACTTCTACATTATTGGAATTCAAGGTTCCAGTATGTTCCAGCTATGCTAATGTTTAATGATCCCAACAACCCCCCACACTTAGATCATCCTTAAACACAGGTACTAGATGACTAAGGTAATAACAGAAAGCATTTTGTGTAACCATGTAGTGAAAAACCTAGGATTACTCTTACCTGCACAGATGAGAAAGCCATTTGAAAGGACTGAAGAAAAAAACGCAAAAGCAAACTTGCCCTACATACCTATGTACACACAATCTACCATTCTCCTCATCTCCCCACTAGAAAGAAATCTGACATGCAAGCAAGAAGCCATTTGTGCATAAACAAGCCCTCTAGTCTGGCCAACCAAGGAACTCCAACAACTTTGACTCTGCTGTATGCCTATACCCAATGCCATCGGGACCAGAGCTGTTTTGACTAGTTGTATTTGCTGTCCACCACTAACAGAGCAGAACACAGTCCACTAGGATAGTCAGATAACCAGCAGTGCAGCACTTGCTCTCACTGTAGCATGTAGAAAGTAATACACCTTCCTGCTAAAAAGAAAATAAAGTGATTTACCGGTAATTATAGCTGCTGTATTCAAAGTCAATGAGCATCAGCTTTTGGTTTTCTGAATTCTCTCTGCCTTCCAGAAGCAAGACATTACCTGAAAATTTTAAGATAATACAACATATTCAATAAAGTCCCAGGAAAATCACAGAAAAGCAATACTCTATCTTAAGAAGCATTGTTCAGATAATCCCAGTTATCCCTTACATCTGCGCCGAAGAATGATAGGAAAAGCCAAGTTGCACTGACTGTATACCAGCTCATTGGAAGTTGAGATATATAGTATAACCCTTGTAAAGCTGAAAGCAAGAAAGTTTTCTTCTGTACAGGCAGGGGTAGATTTGTTCTCCCAAGTGCCCTGCTTCTCCAGTAGCTTGCAGCTACCTCAGGTGACAGTCAGCCTTAGCAGCCCTTGCTGAACTTTCTTTCTACAGCTTAAGATCTAAATTATGCAGCATCTCTTATACCTCCATAGCACTATCACTGATCACACAACACTTGGGACAGGATTTGCTTTTCAGCAGCCTGAAAGCCACAGACTGATCACTTTGCTATTCTAATACGTGGCATAACCAGTACCTATAGAAAAGCTCAGCCTTTTCCTTTCTAACAAGGACATTGCTTTACCTGTCTTTCAATTCACTTTGTCACTATAATTCGTCTGAAAGACACCAAGTCTGCCTCTGTCAAGTGCCAACTAGTAAATAAATTTAGAGTAGTTTCGATTTCTGCAACAGTTTGTCCCCTCTCCACAGGTACACGTGTTCTCTATGCCATACCCTTGCACCAATAGAACAAGCACAGTATTTTGCTCCCCGCCACCCCTGCCTTGGAAATTTAGGTTCCAAAGCTTGCTCCAGCCCTATCATGCTCCGACTCCTCCAGTATTACACCTTGCCACACGAGCAATGAGGCCTCGAACTCCACCACTGTTGAGCTAGCTCTTCAGACCTCAGTGGCGTTTTCCCCTCGTGCTGCCTGTCCTCATGTGCCTATCCTCCAGGGCAACCCTCTTCCAGGCCAATTCCTCAGCCTTAGCTAACATGGCTGGGACTCCTGAGAACAAGAGAGTCCTGCATATGGTCTTAATATAGCATCCTTCCAGCTCAGCCCAGCTTACCCACTGTACAGGTGGCAGGGAGCACAAACACAGCATACCCAACACCTTCAGCCCTGCCTCCTTTTCATCTCTTTTGAGAACTGGCTCAGAAAAATTGTTATTCCCTCCATGACTCCCAGAGAGAGAGCACTAAAAAGAGGTGGATGAGGTTTGACAAGGTTTTCCTAATGTTTCTTACCAGTACAAGCTGAGAACTGCTGAGTCAAACTACCCTAGTCTCCATTTTCACCATTCACTGTACTTTTTCAGTATCTTTCTTTCCAAAGGACTGAAGTATATCCTACCCTGATCATGTATACTGCAGGCAGCTAAGAAAGGTACGGTCTTAAAGGAAAACACCCAAGGCTCCAGCGATAAACTGACCTGTACTAACAGAGGATGTGTACACGCTTGGCATAACCCAGTTATGATACTAGGCGTTCTCTTAATTAGCCTGAAGGGTTGCTGAAACCAATGCATTTTGTTTTGCAACTGTTGCACACTGGGAGTGCACAGGCTGCTGTTTCACGTCAGCTACCAGGGTAGTACCTCGATAACATGACTACCTCTCAGAAAGAAAACAAGTGACCAGAAAAGGCTTAATACTGCATCATTGAACAAGGTTATGAAATATTAGCAGCTTACCTTCTTGACAGTCATTGTGGCAAAATACAACTGGTGATGAAGTAGCTTCAAGCATAGCTCTAGAAAACAGCAATACGTGATCTTGTAAGTAACAAATCACCAAGTTCAGTTCCAGTTCCAAGTAAAGAATGGATTTTGTTTTAAGAATTTGAAGAGCTATTCAGTTCTAGCTATTTTCTCAATTAGGAGCCCAAGATCAGGACAACAAAGTTGGACTTTGCTGATCAGCAAGTCAGATCAGCAATTGATCCTATCAGTTTGTAGTCACAAGACATAAGGTTGTTACAGAACCAAAAGCAATGCCCAACTTGTAAAGTAAAATTAATATAGGGTATTATACTGTATAATGTGTTTGAACAAGTATACAAATTCGTACTGAAACTGTGCAAATTGGAAGACAGAGGTAGACAAAATAAGCCTACCTTAGATTTTTCATTTCCTGGGGGAGATTGTAACTGAGGAGTTTGTTCAGTTTTCTAGTTCTGGATTCTCTGGTAAATTTAATCCTCAGCACTTGATTTAGATATCTGTTAAAAACAGAGACAATAGTACAGCATTTGTGACAAGCATATCAGTCTTCCCATACTAAGATACCATTTAAACTAAAATGAAGAAAGTTTTAAAAAGTTACTAAAGAAAATGTTACTATTCTTCAAGGTAATTTAAGTTCCTCAAGTAACTATGAAACAGTTTCTGGGTACAGTGAGAGCTTGTGCTCTCAGGCATTCAGGAAGAATGATCCGCTTATCAAAATTACAACAGGTCACCTTTTTTCCATACTTTAAAGTATTGCGTAACTTACTTTTCCATTGTTCCAAAAAGCCACTTTGGTTCTTTATTAAATGGCATTTTCATGCCATGAAATCTAGCCATCTTCTCAGCTATTTCAGCAGATATGTCAGGTAAGCTTAGTTCTTCAGTACTTAGTTTCCTGCTCTGTAATAAAATACAGTATTCTTAAAATACAGTTAACTGATTAATTACAAAAGTGTGATTAATTACAAACACTAGCATAAGTCTCTATATAGTACAGTATAAAATACCTGCATAGTACTCAAGCAATACACTTTTTTCATCCCAAATTAACTTACAAAATTGCTGTCTTTGGAAAAGCCGAGTTAGCCGGCCTAGCTTACTTATGACTTGGTCAATTCTCTTCTAGATCAAGACCTGGGGAATATCACATCTCACACTAAGAATATCTTCAAAGCAGACTGGGTGTAAATATTTAAGAACATCAAAAGCATCTGCTCTTGTTGCTGTTAAAGGGAAGTGTTACTCCATAGCTTCCAATGCTATGTTTGGTATCTAACAGGCTTTTTATCTTCATTTATTAGTCTCTGCTACAGCTGAAGAGTTTTTAGATCTCTCTCCCTGGCAAGAGCTATAATAGGGCTCTCCAACACCCTCTATAACTGTATCAAATTACAGCTAGCAATTACTACAGGCTGCCAAGTATTCCATTCCCACATCCCTGCTTTTCTGGGCAGTCCAGAGACCTTCTTGTCATGATCAATTAAAACAGCTACCAGCAGCAGCCCACTAACTAATCATGAACAGGACTTACGGGAATGAATTCCTCCAGTCGCCCTTGTGGAAAGATTCCATAGAGCTTCGGGCCAAGAGCTCTCTCTGCAAGAATGGCAAACATAACACTTTCCAGAACCATGGCTTCTGCCCCCTACAAAAAAAAATTAAAGCATTAGTTGGTGCTTGCACAGAAATGAACTTAGGTGCACACAATAGCTAAACTGCTACAAAGTGAGAAATTTTAGGGTTAGCTTTAAAAAGACGACTCAACATTCTACTAACCAAAGTTTCTTGACTAATAACAACTCGTAGTTATCATAGGAGCAATATAAGTATTTTGCTTTCAACTTTAAAGCTGGGAAGGAAAATCTGTATTACTTACAGGTACTGTTAGTGGGCCAGGTCAAAGGAAAACTATGCAAAAACTAAAACACCCTCCTCCTCCCTAACCTGTGGGAACTCTGCAAATTCATTTCCTGAAGGAGTTTATCCTGCTAAAAAAAAAGCACAGCACATATAAATATTATCCTTGGCTATTTTAAACCACTTTGGAACACTGCCTTACAAAAGGACATTTTAACTATGCAAGTGAATGAAGTGAACGACTGAACTAACCAGTTTTTCTTTTAGAAGAATGACTTAGGATTTGTTTCTCGTTAAGCACACTTTAGGTCTTTTTTTTCTTTTATTAAAGAGAGAATAATTTACATGCCTGCTAAGGAGCATTTGTGCAAATAAACATTCTTCGTTTTCTATCTCCAAACACACCTCCAGTTTCAGTAACTTTTATTCAAGGTTTTCCTT
Source organism: Fulmarus glacialis (assembly GCF_000690835.1). NCBI lineage: Eukaryota > Metazoa > Chordata > Aves > Procellariiformes > Procellariidae > Fulmarus > Fulmarus glacialis. The sequence continues at coordinate 17,722 of NW_009235154.1, forward strand.
AGATCAATCAACTCAGTCCATAATAATCACAAGCAGACAGCTTTTTAATATGAATGTTTAAAAATTAATAGAAATATGAAATATGTCTCAAAAATACAGTTAAAATCACTGAAGTATAGCTTTCTTGATGGGTAAGATTAGCTGTAAGCGAACACAGAAGCCACAGTATAAATCACTACTATTAGCAATTATGTTAACCAGAATCCAACTGTATTTAAATCCTAGAGGTCTGCTAAGCCTCTGCCTACTTTTGAGCAACTCATCTCAAAGTCTGACCCATGACATTTAAACGCATAAGAACTAAGAGCACAAAATTAAGAAAGCTCTCAGGTATTTCGGACTACAGAGCCTTCCGCGTTACTGTAGTCACCGCAGTCTCAGACAGTAAATAACTCTTTCTATACAAGTTTCACTCTTGAGTATGCTCCAGGCAGTTCCATTCATAAGTTATTTTTATTACTGGCCCACACTTTATTATTCTGGCATCTTCTCAAGAAACTCTAGCATTTCATATTGAAGTGTAGGAAAGACTCATGTAACTATGTTCTGAAGCATTAACTTCAATCAAAGGTAAAAGAGTCATCAACAATTGAGAGTTTAAGGTGATTTGCATATGAATGTAATTGCATCCATATCCTCCACTGTTTTTCCATCTCAACTCCTCGAATCAGAATGGAGAACTAATGCACCAAAAATACATACTTTGAATCATTTCACATGCCCTTACCACCACAGATCTGAACTTTTCAGTTCAGTCCTGAAGCCTAATGCCAAGCACCAAAAAGCAAATTAGATACAGGTTACTGCAGGTCCACTCCATTACTAGCCAATATTGAATTTGTCTGTGCCTGGTACAACACGAGGATGTTTTAAAGCCTGATTACAGCAATCCTGTTGGCTGTTCCCATTAAGATGTCAGTTCCTTGTTTTCACAGCTTACTGAAAAACCAACTCATGATACTTGGGTAACAGCAAGTGCCAAAGAAATGTTCTTCATTAAGATGTCCCTTAATGCATCAGAAGTGACAACCAGAAATAGTGAAATTTCCAATTACTCAACAGTCCACTTCTGGATTACTTCTGCCACACGTCTGCCTAGCCCTAGTCCTTTAACACATGCTTAAAAATTTAGAACCTTCAGATAATCCACAACTACGTGATTGCAAGTTTGTAAACTTCTGTGTCAGCAGTGTTAACAAGGATGGCTGCATCTCTCCATGAAAGATCTGCTTCAAGATTAAAAAGTATAAAAAGCAGCAGTGTAAGAATATTAAAGTTTGAATGCTCTGGTGCCTGACTCTTAAAAGACAAAGGTTTAGAGCACCAGAAGAACTTCCTCTACTGTAACAGAATGGTCACTTGGGAACAAGTCCAATGAGAGCTCTAGAATAATGCCATCTATGTATCTCAGGCACAAAGGCTTCTTCATAATAGCTGATGAACCTTTTACTAAGTCTCCACTCCCTACACTACTGTCAAGTATAGGTATGGAAATAAACTACTAAAGGACATTAGAAAATTCTACAGCATACTTCATATGGATACTGAACAAATCTACGCACCTAACTCTTCAGTTAAATGTTCACCTGATGACTTTTTTTAAAGGATCAAGCATTGTAACTGAGTATATTATGTCCCTCAATGTCTTCAAACACTTTGCAATATATTTATACTGCCAAGACAACAACCTGTTGTTTTAAGCTCTGAAGCTCTCAGTTTTAATCAGTTTCAAACAGATGTAACCATGAGCACTTGTATTTAAAACAAGCTTCTGGAGAAGATTTGACCACTCACACTTTAAAATGAATACTTAGAGCCAAATGTTGCATTTCAAACCTAAGAATTATAAACACTCTTTACAAGACTTTCCCAGTACACAACTCCCATTCAAGCAAGGAGAGGTCAAAAGCCTTTCTATACTTCAGTTAGAACTGAAGCTACTGCTTTATTCTTGCTTCAACAAAAAGCTCACTATAAAACACATGAAATAGTAATATTCTGAGGAAAATGACCCCTAACTATAGCAAAACCAAGGTAAAACATAGATAATCCCTGTTAAGTGACCTTATGAGGTGACAGAAAACTATCCCATCTCTAGTCACAGTTGTCAAACAGCAGGCAGCTCAGAACAGCTACAATGCTTTTGCTAGTGATCCAGAACATTTTGGGATTACCCAGAGGTTTTTTTCCTCTCCAAAGGATGACACTAACTCCTCTGATCAAACCTACCTACAGTTTTTACCTAGACTCAAGAAAATTAACAAATCCATGCTGACAGGAATTCTTGAGTACACTGATCCAACAGTGAAGTTCCAGCACTATGAGATTAATAGCAGAAAACAGTAACCTACCAGCATAGAATCACTATTTTCAGGCAACAAACGAAGACAGTTCTGAAGTTCAAAGCCTTGCTTCCTGCACTGCAAAACTTCTATGAGCTGCTGGCACCAGGGTGGGGCTTGTTTGGATTTTTGTTTTCTTTTATAACTTTAGGAACCTTTTTTTACTGATTGGGGCAGGGGAGAAATCAAGGCACCTCCATTTTTCATCTCTGAGGAAAACAGAGGAATCAAACTAGTACATTTTTCAGTTCAGTCTTGATTCAACTTATTGAAGCTGTTCCAGTAAACTTAACTGAAAGTTCAACAAAACTTCAAAAGCAGTCATTCAACAACAAAAATTTCAAAATCAGTTTCAACTCACTAGAAAAAAAACCAAATGCTTGAACTGTTTCAGATGGCATTCCCAGAAGGCAGAAAATACAAGGGGAGAAAAGCAGCACTCATCGAACGAGTAAAATGTACTTCTCCCTAATCACTGCCAAAACCATTACAGAGCTGAAAAATGATAGTACATAACAAGCAAAGCATCTGGCTAACATGCTGCAATGTTATCCCTTACTGAAAAAAATACTGCCCAGTAGAAATCTAAATTACCAAGTTCTGTTCAGATGACTTTATGAAAAAATACACTCAGCTAAACATTATGCTGCGTGAGCAGAAATAGTTCCAAATGCAAGAACTTTAAGTCTGCAGAACACAGATGATCCAAGCACAATGCTAATCAGAAACACTTCATGTTCAAGAGGAAGTTCTCTCCAGCTCCATATACTTTCCTCAGAAGAGTTCATCAATGTACTATAGAATAGGGATTAGCTAAAGCAGAGTACTGATCTTCCTCTACTAAAGAAAGAAGAGCCTAGTATTAGAAATAGCGGTACTGATACAGATGTTAGAAATGGTAAGAAACTAGTTAGGGTAGAACTGAGGGGGTGCTTCTTGTTAATGTGGAATGCTTAAATCTTTCCAAACAGACACTCACGTTATAATGTTACTTCTATGAGCAAATAGATTTCTTTTCTTCATTACTGTTTATGGTTTCTAGAAACACAGCCTCGACACCAGGTGAAGTAACTACTGGTTTAGAACAAGCAGGATCACCACATTTCTCTATCATCTATAAAATTCTGTGAAATAAGCAAATTTAGTTACTCACTTGCAAGTCATTTTCTTTCTGAGACTGTACAGACTCTCCTTTATTACAGGACCTCTATGAATGAGAAAAAGCAAACACAATGAGAAGATGAAATTTAACATGATTAACCTGCAACCACCAGAACAAAGGGAGTAGAAGTGCCAGCTACAATTAACTAGATATCTCAACACTGTCTTGATCTGTGACAGCTACAGCACTAGTATCCATCTGACCTCTGCCCACCACACTATTTCAACAATTCCAAAATCTTTCAAAAGCATGTGCCACTGAGACCAAGCCACTCCTGTAAATAGCCAGAGAGCTGATTTTCAGGTGTTTTTTTATTGTTTTCCAGTATTTCAAAACAAGATTTCAACATATCATGAGCTTAGAGGAACATTTTTAATTAAGAGAAAATTAAGTCCCTCTGCATGACATCTGGGATGATATTCTTGCAGCTAAAGCACTTAAGAGACACATTACAGAGATTACATAAAAGCCTTAGAAGAGGCAAGTTATGAAGCTTGCAAAGCACTTGCTTTTTTCTAATACCTTATTTTCCAAATTTCTTGTGACTAGAATTTCCTCATTTCAGTATGCTGTCTAGGCTATACATACAACATACCACTGGCCATGCAAATCCACGATTTTTCTTCAAATGAACTGCCCATGTAAGCTAAAGATGTCTCAGTAAGAACTGCAGTATACTAGCAAAACTTTAACAAATTCCATGCATAATGTATTGTGCTAGGATTGTTAACAGTCATTATAAAGCAGTTTCAGAGTATCAAACCATACCCTCAGCAACTGAACCCTCAATGGCACATGCTTTTAATAGAGCTGCACATTTAAAATTCCAGATGTAATAAAAACCTTGTCCTTTAAAGGGCTTGAAGGTAAGGAGAAGAGAAAGCAAATATTTGCTTAGAATTAGCGACAGTTTGTGGCTGCTATTTATGTTGCAATTCCACCGCTGACTGTTTAAACCAGACTAGCTTTAGAGGCCCATAAAGGTAGCCTGCATCTCCACCTTCTGAACAAAAACATTTGATTCATAGAACCGTGTGCATACCTTTCTGTTCCAAAGCTCTAACATGTCCAAAACAAGGGTGGAAATATGAACTTAATGGAATACAGTTAAGCAACACCAGCTGCCTTAAGTACAATACAACAAGCTAATGATTTACACAAGCTATGCAGTTACAGTATTTCAGAAGCTATAGAAGAAGTATAGTTAACATGAATCGATGGTCTTTCAGCAAGTACTTCCCATTCCACTAGGATAATAAGTTTAAAACAAGACAATATGAAAACTACTATTAGTTTATATTCCTTTCAAGGAAATTAATAAAGTCAAAACATATTCACTAAAGCTAAATGCATAACTACTCAATAGTATTAAAGTCATTTACAGAGGGCTTCTCTGAACAAGCATGTCCTACATCAATACCACTCTTGCATCTTACAGATTTTTCTTGAACAGTCAGAAAGTTACTCACCATCCAGGAGTCTTTCCTGATTAATGGTGCTCTCAGAATGGTTCAGTTCATCAGAAGGTAAGCAGATTAGGCTTTTCCCTAGAACCTGAACTGGCATCCACTTTCCAGAAGTCATACGGTATAAAGAGCTAGCCAGTTCTAAGAGTCCACCTCAAATTAGTGTTGGAGATAGCCTAATGGCAGCTACTGTGCCATTAGAAAGAGACAGTTAGGGATGTGTACTGCAGAGTCATCAGAAAAGGAGACTTCTGCGGCATCCCTTCCTCTCTTCTGTTCCCTCAGCATGGAGCATGAGTGTCCAGAGGAGAATGAATACAAAGTAATTTGTAAATAACTTGCAAATATGAATGGGAGCTTGGAGAGGATCAGTCTTCACAAGTGGCCACGTACTAGTCCTAAAATTAGGAAAGCCTCCAGTACATGTGGTCAAGGAGAATGAAGCAAACAGGATGCAATTTTATGTAACAGAAGCTTAAGAGTTTAACTCTAAGAGTTTAACAGACGTTTAAGTGGTAGGATTTGATTGTTTTCTGACTGCGCAATCACCTATGAGAACTGTGGTTCAAAGTGAAACATCTCATACCATGAGGTATTTGATTTACTTATTTAGCTCATGTGTTCTTGGCTAAACCAATCAAAAGTTCAGTTTTTCCATAAACTCTAATAGCTTACGCTAACTTATGCCCAATTCTGGGAGCTATTTACTTCAACAGCAATGAGGATATTTTAATTACCCAAGTAAGAGAATGATTGAATAACTGCTGGAGGTTTTTAATCACTCTCTACATATGGAAACATTAGCTAGAAAGGGACACGTGTTCTACATGTTTAAGATTTCTTTAAATATTTGTTCAGTGCTTCTTTTATTGTGGGAAGGTTTATTCTCACAGCAGATTAAGAAAGCTCACTACAATTTTAGTAAGGGAGGACAGCTATATGCACAGAGACAACAGAAGTTGCTATAGAGTCTACTTTATGATCGTGTAAATTGCTTTTAAGGCAGGAAGCTTCAGGCACAAGATGAAAGTCCTAGAATGGGAGACATTGCACATTATTTGATCTGTGATCAGAAGATGACCAGACAGTGTTTATACATCTGGTAGTTTGACACAGAAAATTGAGTTCTTCATCATTTTCTCCCTAATGCCCCAAATTTATTTCTCTGGTAGCTGGAAGATGAGCTCTGTATCAAAAATCCCAAATGATGCCTGGCAGGAGAATTCTGTATAAAGGACGAACTTGCAACTTTTTTCCCCCATATAACCCTCAGCTCTGCCCACAAATTTAAGTCTTACATTATAACTCCATTTTTCTGAGCTTATTCAGCTTTAGTAGTTTTCAAGACTTCAAAATACTGCAATACTTTGATTTAGACAAATGCCTAGGAATTCAAATCCCAAGGAATTACAACATTACAAGAAACTGCCTGAGAGGTTAGAGGCAACCTATGCAGGGGGCAACTCTTCTTAACTCTAGAAGCTGTTGGAAGACATCGATTTGAACTTCAACGTATGGGAACACAAACAGTTTTAGATTCAGCAATAATTATTTCTCCTTCTACGAATCGGCCGTTGATCACTGACTCCTGCCAGACCTGAAGGAACTGATACTAATTTGCTGAAGTCCTAGAATCTAGTATGTGAAGAGTAATTCCCAGTTCAAGCCCTACAAAAGCCACAAAGACATCTCTAATCCTCTTCATTTCAAGTTACCATTCTCTTATGAGGGAGCAGAGGAAAGGAAGGGGCAGTACTTTGATATTTTGTTATGGCTGTAAACATTCAGATGCACAGACAGTAGCTGGTGCTACTTAAGCCTTATTTTTAAACAATGAAATCCAGTACTAAAGAAAATGAAAGCTGTAGAGAATGCTCCAACTTCAGAGATCTCATACTATACCGTGAATCGTGTCTGTCACCTGGAAACCAGAGTGCTCTAGGCACGATCGCATGGGCAAGCCTGCAGCAGAGAACACATGCATATACAACTAAAGTGGTACATTACCCCCAGAATACCCTTAACTCCACCCAACACAAATATATCCCCGTAAGAGGTGCTTGGTTTCTTTCAAGCCGTCTGCCAGTGCCAGGGATTTGTAGTTACTCCATGCTACAAACAGACATGGACACCAACAACCACAGAAGACGTTGATAATTACAGTTACACAGCAGTCTGCATTTTATTTAGTTACAAAAAATAAAAGGCAGCAAGGCAGGTATGGAAAAAGGTTTACCACAGAACTGTGGCAAGCATTTATACTTATTTTGTGTCTGCTCACATAGAAATTGAGAGACCAGAGAGAAACATTAGGTATACTGGTTTGTTTTTCCTCATTTATATACAAGATTTTGTTTTCGCTGTTGCGAAGTAACAGAGCCCCAGTGAATCAGAGTTCAAGGTTCTTTTGACATGTGTAAAAGAATGGGAATCAATGCCCAAGTTACCTTTTGATAGATGAACTTCAACGAAATTCACCTTAATTTGAGCTTCTTTTTTTGTTGATGCTATCTAATGTTGAAATCCTATCAGCATTTCTAAGATGTGGGAAGTTTTGGTTGTTCTGAATTTAGAAACACTACAGTGATCTGCATATGAAATCCAATCTTAAAGTCCGGACATTAAATGGCATATTGTTGGAGAACCTTTTGTTTCAGTTGTTTTAACACTGATATAGCCAACAGTTAAAGACATTTTACCATGAGGAAGTTTTACTTTCAATGCTCCCCTTTAAATTTAGCAACTAAGCTGGAGCAAGAATAAGTGAAGCAGAGTAAGACATTTCCCTTTTTTCAATGTAGAACATATCTGCATTGTGCCTCAAACATTTGAGTTTTAATGTGGTTAGTACTTTAACCTGTCACAAGCACAAATACTTGTCTTAAAAAAGAAGTTCTGCTCAAGGATATACTCAAGAGAAGTCCTTGATTTTTAAACACCCATGCCAGTGCGACCATTCATAACAATGGCCGAGCCAGCTCAGTTCATCTCCCCCCAACTCCCCCCAAAACAGTCATGCACACAAAAAATTGGCTTAAACATATCAGCTATGACAGAGGAAGGCACAAAGCCTTCCCTGTGTGGCAGCTTCAGCCAACTGGCATGGTTTGTATTGGATGAGTTTCATGTACTGACATTTGTGTCTTCCAAGATTCATAATAAGCAAACTGGGGCTATTTTCAAACTGCAAAAAAGGTTCCTTTAAAAGGTGGCTCAAAGAATTATGGTGCCAGTATCATTCATTCTTAAGTTAGTATCAGGTATCTATTTTTCACTTCTATTCAAAATTTTAACTTAAACTTGTCTTCTGTATGTACAACAATTTGGTGCAGATTGCTATAGATCTATAGTATTTACAGTAAAGGAATAAGAAGAGCTGATATTATCACTGTTTTGTGCTCCAATTTCAACAGAAAGTAAAATGGACAAGAGTTAAAACATGCTACAAAGGCTCAAACAAACAAGAGGTAACTACTAATACCCAGTGGCAGTTACAATTAAATCATCAAGAATTAAGTCGTGATTTTAGCATAAGGTCTCAAAACTCAACTTACTTAAGCAGTGTCCCTTAATTTCTGTAGGGCTTTAAACTTAAGCAACATTACTAAAAAAATATCAAATTACTCCCTCTTAACAGGCTTGTCGTAAGATTCTGCTTATGCCACCCAGAAATTCATAAGAATCCTAAGTGAGGTTTTCAAAATACCCCGATAAAACAGTTTGCTTATATTTTAACTTGCATTTAAGGTAGAGGGGCTGGAAGAGACAAATGTTTGTTGACAAAAATTGTGAACCTCAATGCAATCTGAAAGTTTTACCTTGGGACTTTCTCTGCTTACTTAACCTTTAGTGAACTGCACCAACAAGAGCAGTCATTTCACTGCCACTACGGAAATAAAGGAAGTTAGACATCTCAAAAGATCCTTCAACACCAAGAGTAGAAAGGTTAGAAAGTTATGAACACACTTTCAATTTTCAAACCGAATTAGTTCTGATTTTAGAGCCCAAAATTTTATTTTGATTTCTTCAGTGGATAGGGGCACAGAAAAGGCAAGTTAAAAAAACCTCGGAGGGAAGAGGAGGGCAACCAAATTCTAGAGTCTTCTTTACTTTTTCTTTGAAATATATGGGAAAGGCCACATTTCTTCACAGCTCTTGGGCAACAAAAGTTCTACCACTACAGCAGTTTTACAGCCCATGTTCCTACTCAAGCCTTCTACATATTAAGTCAGCATTACATTAAAGCCATTAATAATTCTGAAAAAAAAAAATCTTAGCATCAACCCTAGGAGTCATTTCAAAAACAAAGTTTCTCACCACCATTTTTTTCACTTTGCTTTTGGCTTCTTTTAAACTAAAGTAAAGACTATTTAAGCTTGAATTAATGAACTTCTACACACTTTTCTTGTTTAACAGTTTAACTTTCCCAACACACATACAGTGGTGTAGCCAAGCATTTCATGCTATTTCAAACCACTGGAATCTTTTACATACTTCTAGTAAAGTTTGCTACCACGGGAAAGTTAATACCTCACATAGTATAATAAAAGAACACTTTAAAGCCAGTTAAGTCACAGTATCCAATGAGATTTTTAATAGTAAGTTTGGTCAAGGCAGCGGAAGCAGGAAGAATGGGCTGAAATTTCAGGAACAGTCAATCTCCTGCAGATATTGGATCAGTTATTCAAAACAAGTGACTGAGTACTGGAAAATATCAAATTAATGGATAATAAACCCAGACCCTCTAAGTCAAATAGAAACAATTGCCAACATCCAAATGTAATTTTATGAAGCTGCAATTTTTCATAAGGTTAAACACTTATGTTATGATTATTACAATATAATCAAGTGTCTAGCAGAGATGGGTAAGAGAAGATCTGCTGTACAGTCCTACGGTAACAGCCTGTAAGCTTTAGAAGAGATCACCTTTACAAAATATTCTTGATTTTAAACCTTACAATTTGAAACAGATTTGCCAACCACTTCTCTTAAGGTTTGACAAATTTCAATGCTATTTACTAACCAAATAAAAGAAAAGTAACATTAGAAGAGTTCGACAAACATCTGGTTAAGCTTCTATGCTAGCTACGAGGCATATCACACATTTAGGAAAGCATGTTTTGGAATGAGATGGCTGTACAGTATTGATGTTTGTGCTTCGTTTTTATTCTAACACTACAGATCAAATTTTCCAGCAGCACAATTACCCATGAGATCTAATAAAATGCTTGAGCACTGTACAAGTTTGACAAAACCTTCAACTTTAATCTCCGAGATTCGTAAGTACTACCAAGATTAAAATTAAGCAGTTTAGTCTCTTGCAGTCTTGCTAGTTATGCCAAAGACCTACATACTGCACAGAAGCAAACTTTAATAACTTTTCTGAAATACCACAGTCCAAACTTAACACCATAAACAAAACATTACTGATCAACCGGACAGCAAATAAGCCTTCAGCTGATACAAGCCAGTCAGGATCTATATAGAAAGGAGTGTAAGTTCTAGACAATAACAAACTATAAAGAAAACTGCTTTAAGCTAGCAATCTACCCCACTACCACTAAAACACATTCCCAAAAGGATAAAGAAGCACACACTTGCAGTGTGTCACAGATGAAGATCTCCAAACATATTACAATTAAGCTACAGAAACCCTCCCACTCCCAAAGCACTCTACGTACTCACCATCTGCAGGATTGCACCGTATAAGCGCAGGAGAACTTTCCGTGGTTCATCTGCAACTGTCTCAATGGTATCAGGTAGTGAGCACTGAAACAGCATGTTACTGAGGCCACCTCTATCAAGAGAAAGGCAAGTTTATCAGCTAACTTGGATGAGCATACATGTTTCATTTTGTACAAATTAGAGGCACATTAATCATCCTTTTAGTATGATTAACTGACCTACTCTAACATGAGAAACCATTTTCCAACAGTACTAATAACTCATAACATATAAGGCTTCAATCAAAAAATTGGCAGCTTCATGCTTCTTAACATATAGTTCACCATCAAGATCTATTGATCCAAATTACAGCTCAAGCTATGAACAAACTGATGTAAAACGCAACAGGCAACTTAAGACGCGTACTTCTGTTAACTTAATTATTTTCAGGACTTCTAGAAAGCTATGCTGGAGTCTTTTCAGATATACTTGATTACACAAACAAGCAAGACGACAGCAGAATAAGCTTAAAACCATGCAGTGAGTATAAAACCCTAAGTCTGAATTAAGAGCTGGTATCACTGGGATGGCAGCTACCTGAATACCTGTGCTACAGCATCACTGATGAAAGTCTTACTTATGCTATCATTCTTCAGGTCTCATTTTCAATTTTGAAATTTACAATGAAAGCAGTTCTTTATTTTAAAGAAATTGCTCGTGTTTGTCAAAACTAAAGTCACCCTCAGAATCTTATGAGGTAAGACACAAACTAGAGAGTCCTGTGCTTCAATCATTCAGGGGTTATACTAGCATGCTGGCTTTTCATATACAACAGTGTTCTTACAGGAAAAAGTGACAGCATTTGTCTTCTACAGGTTTATCAAGCTAGATACTAGATTAGAGAAGCTAAGTTTCTTGATTTCTAGTAGCCTACTAAGAACATCAGTCTACTCAACTCACATTTTCTTTACTACATTGTCTTTCTGCATCCTCTTCATTATCAATATGCTCATTAAGGAGTTTTCAAATTTCCCTTCTGCAATAGATTTTCCCTATTACTTTTTCCTCTACTATAAAAGTACTGAAACTTCTGGTTTATTTGCAAAACAGAAATGCAAATCAGCTCTACTGAAAAAAAATTTTCTGTCTCACCATTAAAGAAAGAACTTTCAAAACCAGATACAATCCAAAAATAGTAGCTATCGGTAAAGGGATGAGGTAGCACAGATTTAAGAAATAAGTAATTTTACTTGTAGCACACTACATAACTTACTGCAGTTAACTCTGGAATTTAAATAGTAGTACCTCTGTCATGTTGTGATTTCCTTCACAAAGTAATGCAGTTTTTCATAACTCCCAAAACATAGGTATTTAATGTTACCTTGCAGTGAGCTTTGATTCCAGGAATCCATGGCAGATCCAAAATGCAGTGGCAAAAATGTAGTTCTTAGTCCTAACCTAACACTTCTCTCAATGCTTTTTCAAATATTTTTCCGGGTTCTCTTACAACACAGTGGGGAAGTAGTAAAGACTTTCTTGAGAAAAAGGCTACTAAGTAGATGACCCGTATTTATTTACTGGGAGATGATACAGAGGAGAAGTGCTGGCCTACATATCCAAAGTCACAATTGAGACAGAAAAAAGAAATCTCAAGAAAATAGGGTAAAACAGCAGCTGCACAATATGCTCAAGAAAGAAGACAGAAGAGAACCAGGTGGCTTGGCAGGCATCCAAAAAAGGATGTTTAGAGACAAGAGAGATGAAGTAACTTTGAACCATGAAGGTGAACAGGTAGAAAAACCAGACAGATGGAAAGGATATCAAACGAAGAGCAAAGCTAGACTGTTCAGATGCAAACAGAAAATTGGTTAGTTATACCAACTACATTTCTGGCTTCATTTAAACTGTGCTAGACATTTTTGAAAAACACTTGCCACCTTTTCTAAGCCTCTGATGTAGACTTTGGTGAAAGCATCAATACTTAAATAGATGTACTAAACACATTGACACCCACTTTACAAAAAATACCAGACTAGAGCTCAAAATCCTGTACAAACAGTTATGTTACTTATTTAAACACATGCTCAGCCTGCACACAGTGCAGGAAAACCCAGAAACTCTTATTTTTTTATACCTCTCCAGCCAAACAGGAGTGTCTTACTGAGGCTGAATTCCACTGAAGTTGCACTAGTTCTATGCACTTAAGACTTCAAAAGTTACCTCTAATCAAGGAAATCCATACAGAAGTCTAATAAAAGGTATTGCTGTCCTGAAAGGTCAGTAGACTCACCAGCTTGTTTAAGGGTCAAAACAGCATATCTCACTCTTACACAGATACAGCTACCAGTTAGTCTACTGCTACAAATTACTTAAAGGTTAAGTCCTTCCAAGAGGGCCACCTATTTTCAGAGCGTGCCATAGCTTTCCCCCAATCACAGCCACAGCAGTTAGATGTGCTCATATACTTGCATTCTGATTAGATGCGAATCTATTTCTTTGCTCTCAAACAGTAAGGACTGGACCCCTTCATCCTACGATACCATGTACCTAACAGCTGTTCATGAACATGATTTGCACTAATGCAGTCAAAATGGCAATACTGACAGACATATTGGAGAACGCATGCTGAATGCTTGACTTTTGTGAAACTAGAATCAGCAAACCAATATGATGCTGCATTCTTCGTAGATAAAAGTGGTGAAAAGACTTTTGCCAAAATAAATGCAACTGCCAATTAGCATGGTTTTACGCATTCTTAAGTTTCAGCCCATCCTCTCTTTCTCCCAATCCAAAAACCATCAAGCCATTTTGAAGTGGTGTCTCAGAAGGGAAGTTTCCAAGAAATTCAAGAGTAACTGTGCTAAAACGTAAGGCTTTAGAAAATAAGTACCAAAGTCAGCAGTACACACTAATAGGGATGAAAACAGAATTAAGCAAGTCAGATTACAGACATATTATCAGACTAGTGTACTGTCTAGGAACAGTATCAGTCTTCTAAATATTCTCTCCCTTCATGAACTTATTATGATCCTGTCAAGTGAGGAGAAATGATCTAAAAATATAAATACTATCTGCACTGGCTTTCAATGAGTTGCTCATTTTCAATAAGGCTTTTAAAATACATTTAGAAATGAGCATGACGGGTTTTGACTATACTTCTATATATCAGAGCTTTGTCAACAGTTTATGCTCTCTTAGCTAACTGAGGTAGATTTGCAGGTATTTCATGTGTCAACCAAAGTAGAAACTCTAGGAGAGCAAACTCAGGACTCAAGGGGAGAAGCTGACAACCATATCCTTTGAAACTCTATGTGACTCTACATTTGATCAGATAGAATGATCAAACACTAAGACACTAGACAAGCAGTCTGTAAAAATGAAACTCTGAACTAGCACCGGTGTAACTAGCACACAGGACTGATACAAAAAAGAGACTAATTCTGCAAAGAAGGCAAGGATCTCAAACCCATCACATATGGCTTCTAGAACATCCCCCATTTACCTATTTCTGCTGCCAACGTGCTGAGTCACAAGTACTTGTTACTATATATGCTAGAAGATGATTCACATCATCGATACACCGCATTTACCTGCTAACTTCTGAATTTCAGAACGGTCAGGGCCACGCCAAAAAAGGCACTTTTTTCTCAGGAGGGAGCTCCGTACTGGGTGCCGCCGTTTCTACCAGCTCCATCATTTTTACCAGCTCCATCAGGGCCCGGGGCCCCTCCCCCGGCTCAGGGCCGAGGCGCTGCCGCCGCGCTGCAGCACCAGCCACCTCGCACCGCCACCCTCTCCTGCGGGGGTGTGT
>NW_009235155.1:0-816 GCF_000690835.1 Fulmarus glacialis
GGGAGCTGGAGGACGGGATGAGCGGGGACATGGCAAAACCCAGACAGAAAGTAGGGACCACTTGCTTTTCTCTAATAAAAGCTGCATAAATGTACACCAGAAAAAGCAAACTCTCTGAAACCCAGCTTTTTGGGGTTCCTTGGGTTGTTTGGGTGTTGCTTTTTTGCTCCCCATGGTACACCCTGCGCCGTTACCTGCCTTTATCCAGCCACCTGGGCCACGTGTTTCCAAGCCCTCCACAGCAGGCCCACTTTTAAAATTTATTCACCCCACCAAAGAGATGAAGAACCGGGCAGAGGCACTTTGGGCTCATGAATCTGTGCCAGCCTCTTTGCCGCTACCTGGGCTAGTGAGGATGAACACTGCCCAGCCGCGCTCTGCTCAGGGCCGGGCGGCCGCTGCCCCAGAGTGGGGACACTTTGCAAGCAGCTCCCAGCACGCACCTCTCGCTCGGCCCGGGAGGGCAAGACTTGCACTAAGTTCAGAAAACACAGTCTGAGACAGGGAAAAAAAAAAAAAATCACCATATTCTGCTTGCCAACAGCACCCGGCACGCAAAGCCTCCGCCAGCCACTGCAAACCCAGCTCCCGCGCCCTACAGCAGCAGCATCTTAGGCATGGGGAAACTGAGGCACACCCTGCGTGCACCGGCTTTTACATTTTTGGGAAACGGGTGACAGAGTGTAACCGCGGGAGGAGCGAGCCGCCCCCAGCGAGGAAGAGATGCAGCCACAGTCGTCGCATACCCAAATGAGCTGGGTCAATAAACCAGGTCCTCACCAGCCCCACTCCCTGCTGCCGGGCACTGCCCCCCTT
>NW_009235155.1:847-5965 GCF_000690835.1 Fulmarus glacialis
CCTCGCCAGCAGCTTGGGAACAGGAAGGGAGTTGGGTTTTGTGTTGCAACAAGCTGTGGTTCTTATTGCAACAAGCCCTGGTGCGTGCAACGGGCCAGCACTGACACCGCTGATGTTGCTGGCAGCCCGGTGCATGCCATGGCACCGCCTCCAGCATCGCTGCTGGGGCGTGCAATGCACCCATTGCCCCAGCCCCTGCCACCACCAGCCTCGGCTCCTCGAAGCGCACGAAACCTCCGCTCTTGGCTGCTGCGTCACCTCCCATCACTCCCTGTTTGCACAACTCCCCTCCTCAGGGATCAAGTCGGAGCGCGCCCGCCCGTGCCGACTCAGCTCTCGATGTGGCGGGGACGCCGTGGCAGCCAGAGCAACCCCACGCGAGCAAGGAAACACCACTGGATTTGGGAGAACCCGCTGACTTAAATCTGCTTTACAAACAAGCACGGTGCGGAGGTAACCGCGCACCTCTTGGTGTGATCTGCCATGGCACGGGAAGGTGCGGAGCGGTGATGCCCCCGAACCAAAGCAAAGGGAGGAGGTCTTCCGCGTCACGGGCGTTGCACAAGCCCCAAGCTCCCCAAAAGCTGCTCCTCGGAGCCTCCTCTGACCTGTCGCGCTCCTCCCTGGCTGGGCTCGCGTCCTTGCTCCTGCTGACTAATGGTGGACCAAGCAGCATTACTTGCGCCCGCAGCACCCGTCCCCAACGCACGCATGCAGCAGGAGGTACTGCGACGGTGCAGAACCGCTGCTCTTTAATCCAGCGATGCCGCCTGCAGGGACTCCCCTGCCCCCTCCTACTTGATTAAAACCCCCTTTGGAAGGTGCACAGAAAAAGGGTACCGGTTAATTAAAAGGCGGTGCACGCCTTGGCCGGGTTTGCACGGTGCAGCCGGGCGCTGAGCGTGCCCCTGTGTCGGGCAGCAGTCACGCTTTTGGCTGCAGTTAAATCGGGGTTGGGGTCTGGGTTTCCTCTCCTTGCTTTGGAGCAACCCATTACCACATGCCGGTGGTGGCTGCTGCCGGGAGGGAGGGGACACGACCGGGAGCTTTGCTTGCACGGGGAGCTTTGCTTGCACGCTGTCCTCTCTGGAGACAACACATGGAGAAGACATCAGCCCTAACGAGAGCTGGCTTTCCTGGGGTCACAGCACACCTAATTGGGAGGCTGGGAGGGAAGAGGTTGATAATGGAGCCAGTATCTGAGACTGGGAT
This sequence comes from Fulmarus glacialis, assembly GCF_000690835.1. Classification (NCBI taxonomy): domain Eukaryota; kingdom Metazoa; phylum Chordata; class Aves; order Procellariiformes; family Procellariidae; genus Fulmarus; species Fulmarus glacialis. Next base: position 2,060 of record NW_009235155.1, read on the forward strand.
TTCCACGCAACCCCAGACACCCATATTTCTCCACGAGGCAGTTTTGCTAACTAGCAAAGAAGTGGCTTCTGCAAAAGATTTATCCTTGTCCACGCATGTGGGTGCGGGGTGCTGCATGCAGGATGCCTTGGCCAGGGCTGGGGCTACAGGTGGTCACCACCAAAATCTCCCAACTCCTTCAAGGTTGGGCTGAAAATCCCAACCATCACCTACAAGGGCAGGGGCCACCAGAGACTTGCAACAGAGAGTCAAGGTGGGGTCAAGAAGCACTTCAACTTCAGCATCGCCACTCAAAAAGTTACCATTCTCACCGAAACACTTCATGGCAGTTGGTGGTTGACTACAGCTTGACCATATGGATGTCAATGTATATTACTGCCCTGAAGGCACAAGCACCTGCAGTGATTGCTGAATAACCTAAGCCCTGTGAGAAGTATCTCTGCAGAAGGTCAGCAATACATTTGTGTGCCTCTGGACAGGAGCTGGTCCTTGCAGAGCTACACTTGACCTGGAGAACAGGGCTGACCATAAAAACCACGTACCCATCGACTGGAATAGAAAAATCAGGAGAGCTCATACAAGGTCTCCTGCATCAAAATGCCATCTGCTTCCACGAAAACTTGCTAAAACATTTCCCCCGCGCCCGTGGAAACCCCCTTCCCCATCCCTGTCTCTCACAAAAAAAAAAAAAAAGAAGCAAGGAGATGTTTTGAAACAGAGCTGGTTTCTTTTCCCCTCCGGTTTTTCTTTCAAGGAAAACTTTTCTCAAAAATGACACATTTTTGTCAAACATTTCACTTGCAACAAATTGGCGTTGTCACCAGGGAGAGCGCTCGGCTGGGAATTTCGGAGGCGCTTCGGGAAGCCTCCGTCTGCTTTTACCGAGTTAAAAATCAACGGCAGTGAGGTTGCAAAATGTAACGTGTGAGGGGAAGGATTAATTAACATAGATCTGGCTCCAAAACCAGAGGTGGTAAGAGTAATTTTCATTCAGGAACTTGGCACCGCTTGGCACCTCCTCCTCCTCCAGCACTGCCGGAGTATTTTAAGCTCCTGAAAATCACACGTGCATCGCTGAGAGTTTTTGCATTGATTAATTAAAGCCTCAATGGACAGAAAAATCCAAAGTTTTTTTTTTATGTCCCTACCAGGCCACACACACTTTCCCCTTCTTAAAAATAGCATTGCAAAAGCTGTTTGCAATGTAAAGAGGCAAAAAAGTAACAAGGGTAAACATCATCGTGCCGGTTGCAACCTCTTTTGGTACAGTTTCCTGAACTCATCACAGTTATTTCCGTTGTGTTTTTTATTTTATCGTGATAATTATGGTTGTTATCACAGATAACAGATACCTAACAACTTCTGGCTTCCTTATGATATTTTCATTCAAATGCTAAAAGGCTGTAATGAGACTAAGACAATGGCCCGCAAAAATAAATGATACAGATAAGAATAGGGGGAATTTGGTTAAAAAAAAAAAAAAAAAGGAAAACAAATAGAAATTATCCATCCTAATTAGCATTCAAAGACAGTAACTGGGGAAAAAAAAATGTATTCTGGGGAGGGTTGTTTCACCTGGTACTTAAACTCCAACACAGCCCACCCTGCTCCATCCAGGGCGATGAGCACCCCTGCTTCGGAGAGCAGTTAGAAGGCAAGGAAAGCCCCAAATCCTCGTTGCCAGTTTATATTCACATCACTTACGGGCCACGCACCCAAAACCTCAGCTGTGCCCTTCGCAAGCAGCCTGCTGCTCCCTGCCCGGGGTGGCACCAGCTCCGCGCTCCGGCCACATCTGGATCCAGAGGCAAACGCCACCGACTCCTTGCTGCCCTCCCCAGCTTCGTCAGCGCTAACGAGCGCGCGGGGCGGCGAGGGACGGCACCGACAGCCTGTCATTTGCAGCCGTGGAGGGGATGGGGCACGGCTGGCCACCCGGCTTGGGTATCGATCAGCGAAACGTGGGCTCTCCGAGAGCTTTGGACCGCTGAACCTCACCAGAATCAATATTTTCCTTTTAAAAATAACGCTGGGGGGAAAAGCACATCTAATATAGATTCAGTGTTATTCTGGGTTTTACATTATTCATTGAACCTCATCCTATGTCATGCTGCAGTGAATATATTACCATATATGATGACAAAGAAATTGCACAACTCCTGCAAATATACGATAAAGCGGCAGGCTGGGCTGCTAAAACAGCCCGCTCGATTGGCAATCTCTCATTAGCAACAGGCAATTAAGTTGCTATACATTGAGGTTGTGCCTGTGCCACCAGCCACTTTATGGTGAAAGAGGAGAATAATAAATCAAAACAATAATAATAAATCAAACAGCAACAAAACCCAGAACGGCACGGCAGGTTTCAAACTTTCGGAAACATTTTCTTGTTGAGGTTTGCGAAGCCTTATCTCACCCGCTGCACAGCCAGGAACGTCACTGCAAGGCCACCAAGGGCCATCACGTCCCCAGAGCCAGCCAGCTCAGCCCGCCCGAGCAGGGAGGCACCGGCAGGGAACAGGCTGCACGCTCACAAATAACAGGAAAAAAAAAAAAAGGAAGCCTACCAGGAAAGGTTAATAATTTATCCGTATAAAAATGTGCTCCCATTTCTAAAAATCACTTTGCATCCTCAATGACATGCATGATTTTAATGGGGCTGAAGACAGGCAACTCGCCTCCGAAATTGGACACTATCTTTACTAGCCAGATGTTACTGCCTTTTTAAAAATTTTTTCAAAGCTGCACTTTAGCTTCCAGAGAGTTTCAAATAAGTAATTCTAATGATCCCTCTTCATTAACCACTCCAGCAATATATGTATGCATATTAAGGAATCCAGTATAGAAAACATCTTTTTACAACACCTGCTGCCAGCCCAGCTGCTGCCCACGCAACCTGCTGCATTTATCCATACGGAAACCATTTACCCAAACCCCATTTCTTTTCACCCCAAACCTGCCGCTCACCGGGCACGGAGGCACTGGACCAGTTTTTGCACGGAGGGGAGGTTGGGCAGAGACCACCCACATCCCGCTCACGTCCCCATCTGCACCTCCAGCAGCCCCAAAGCTGCAAGGAAGAACCATTTCACCCGCTTACATCTTTGGAGCCACGCGCAGCGATCAGATACAGATTTGGGAGTGGGTGCAACGCAGTTGGGAATGTGCACCACGCCAGCACCTTCTTTGCCACTGGTGAAGCTGGCAAAGCACAAAACCCACCTCAGCGCGCCCTTGATTGTGCCCAATGTCCCGGTGGCTATTCAGCTGGGACCACAAAAAGCAACAAGGTTTGTACGTGTGCATCAGTAAAGACTCAAAAGGTCACTACAGGACAATTTTTGGTTGCTGGCAGGAATTGCAAAAAAAAAGGGAATAAAGCCTGGCTGAAATCGCCTTGCAAGCTTGGCCTTGCAAGGCAGGTTAGGAAAGCCCAGGGGGGCCGCACGGATCAATGACCCCATGTGCCCGGACGTATCCCGTTCCCCTCCTGTCCGCTGCGTGCATCAACAGAATATTTATAAATCAATTGAAGGCAATTAATCAGCTTGAGGAAGATAAGGGATAATGAAGAAAAGAGATTAGCTGGCGATGTACAAACAGAGCTCCTCTGGGGAGGAACGGCTGTGGTTGGAAGCCTCCTCTGCACAGCCTATTAGCTCCACTTAAAAAAGAAATTTAAAAGAACCTGAATAATTAAAAGGAAGAGTCAACGGTTCATGCTAACAGGTTCCAAAAACCTGCGGCAGCCGTGTTTGTTAACCAAGACGGCCCACCGACAAAAGGACCTGCAGAAACACCACCGCCCCGTGCCGCGGAGGGATGCTCGGCCGGGGCCGGATCCCCGCATCCCCCGCAGCCGCCCGGCGCGATGGACCGAGGGTGCTGGAGCCGCGGCTGGGGCCA
>NW_009235155.1:5983-8834 GCF_000690835.1 Fulmarus glacialis
GCTGCACGGGGCCGACGCTGCCGTCCTGCTGGGTTCTTTTAAGTGACCAACCCCTTCTACCCGAGTTATAAATAATAAGGGAGAAACGCCTCCAGGACTCGAGGGGAAGCCTCCAGGGAGATACAGCCCAATATTACCCACCCGCTGCATCCCACCGTAGCCTTCCAATCGCCAACCCGCTCCCTGCCAGCAAAGCCAGTACTAAATACACTGTCGTTTCACTTGCCAACTGAAACATTAACCTCTGGGCAGAGCAGCCAACAGCCACACTTTCTGTACATTTTTCTATGGATTTTTCCACCCTAATCCTTCCCCACCCAACTTTGGGAAGGGGAGTCTCAGGACAAGATGAGCAGCTGTATTGCTGCTGCTAGTTATGTATTTCACACCCACAGAAGATGCCAACACCAGGGCTGGCCTTAATCCAGCCTGCAGGACCAGCATCACCACGACGGTGTTACCAAGAACCAGGCACTTTTCACAAAAATTACACCCCTGTGCTGCTCCGAGGGGGGTTACAAGCTGCCACTTGTTTTTGAGGAGCACCCAAAACCGCCACATCCCCCATCTGTGACCTGCATCCTACGGGAACGCTCCCGGGCATGCCTACAAGAAACTTTCCCAAATTTGTGCTGCAGGATCCCACCCGAGAGCTGACACCCGGGTGGCATCTTAGTAAGAAAGGGCTCAGAAAGAGCTGCCAGTTCAGAGGACTAACCGCAGCATTCCAGTACAATACTCGCCTTTTTCAAGTAACACTCGACAAAATTGCCAGGTCAGGGCTGAAGCCCACGAGTTTTGCGGAGGGGAAGGAGAGAAAGCATCTCCCCGCCTTACTCGCCAACTTGCAAGGCAGCAATTTAACCTTCAAGGAAGAACTCAAGTTCATTTAGTAACAGTCCTTATCTACAAGCTGGGGGCAGAATAATTCTACCGAGAACAATATATAATAGATAAAAATAACTGCACTGCAGCAAGGAGACGGATAGCACGGTGCAGGGCAGTACCGAGCAGCTTTCTCCCTGTTAAAACAGCCCATCAATTTAATGGCAAGTTACGGGCTGACAGCAGGAAAACTGCCCCCAATTCTGACGTTTAAGGGGCTAATGTTGATTTAAAAGGCTAGCGCTTGTCTTGGCGGGTGTGAATTTGCAGGCTGAGCCCACGTCGTGCACAAACCCGATGCTCCCCAGCAGCCCCACTGCACCTCTGCTCCCGCGTCTGCAGCCCATCACTGTTAAGTGACTCAGAGCCTCATTTCCAAAAGCTTTTTTCCTTTTTAAATAAAGACAATAGACCTGAAGGTCTTTCCAAGTGCCTGAGCAGCGAGAGAGATATATTTTATTTATGTGCCGCTTACTGAACTTCCAAACTATGTTTATTAAAACTTCCTTCGCAGCAAAGTTTGTCTTTCCCTGTCTTCCTCCTGTCCCTGTAGGACAAAAATCAAATGCCTGAAAGTTTTCAACCATTCACATAATACCATAACTTTACCACCACATGAAATATCACAGCACACCTGACTGCAATGAAATGAATATACCCCTGCACCATAAAAAGACCAAACAGACCCCAAATCGGTACCGGCAGGCTGAAAACGGGGAGCCAAACCCCAACCGCTACCAAAAATGTGTTTTTTTCTGAAATACCCGCAGTATTACTGGATGGGAGCATTGTGGCAGGCGGTGTAACACCGCCCGCTGCACATCTATTTTACACACATGCACAAAGGCAGAAAAAGCCATTTAAAGCTTGGAGGGCTGCACTTGGTGCCTGCCTGGAATTAAATAACGCACTAGGTTGCAAAGTTAATAAAAGTGACAGCCTTTTATTAATCTTAGCTTGTGCCGCAGCGCTTGGAGCCGGCAGGCAGCCACTCTCACAAAGTTATCAGCGCTTTGCACCAGGCAAACCCAGGGCTGGGAAAATAAAATATAAAAAAATTTAAAACAAAACAAAACCCCAAAAGGAGCAGCAGAAGCCACAGAAGATCCATGCCAAAACCAGTAGCAAAAGCCCAGCCTCTGGCAGCATCAGGTTGGAGTCCGGGGCCAGATCCCTATGGAATGAGTTCAGCGTCAACACTGCTGGGGAGACCACTCTTGCTAGGGTGGAAAATTGCATCCCGGAGAAGGCGGGTGTGCAAGGAAGCACTGCAACCCAGCTAAGCAGAAAAAAAAACCCTCATATTTTTTACTTCCAACCAGATGAAGCAAAATAGTGATGCCTTCTGGAGGCAGCCATGCTCTGAAATGTTTTACCCGGACACAACAGAAAGCCCAGGGAGGTCGAGCATTGCAATTCCTCTGGCACCCAAGCACGGAGCGGCTGAGAACATCAAGCTCCAAGAAAACACATTTATACCCACTCCTGATGGACCCAAACACTGCACCATGGCTGGAAAAAGCCAGCTGAAGGACTGGCTTGATTTTTAAATTGCATTAAATGCCTTTCAAAGCTCCCCAGGAAGCATACAGTGCTTAGTTAAAGTTATAGGGTGGATGTGCAAAACCCTCGATGCCCTTTCTATTTTAACGGGTCCTGCTGCCCTTGCACGGGGTGGAAGGAAGAATTGTCATGTGGCACATTCAAATCCTGGTCTCGCTGCTGGATTTTCCTGACCTGGGTGGGACCCTGGTGATTTTTACAACTGATCTATGAGCAAAAAGGAAAGTGGCTTTCCAGTTTCCATCTAAGCTTGATGGAGAGTATGGCTCTGACCCCCAGCATCCCTGGTCCCCAGGCAGAGCTGCAGGGAGCAACGGCCCCAAACCAGAAGCCTTTACCGATGCAATATTTAGCAGGCCCCTGCCATTGGGTTTCTTTCCCGTTTCTCTGCAACTCCTGCTGA
>NW_009235155.1:8858-19333 GCF_000690835.1 Fulmarus glacialis
CAAGCCCCCTGCTAGCCAAGGAGCCCAGCTGGAAAGTTTTGAGTACCAGGACACTGCTGCTGAGATAAGTTTTTAGGGCTAAGCGTTTGGGCACCATGTGCAATACGACAGTCCCAAGAGCATCGTTGGTGTGAGCACAGGACAGATATGGGGGAAGAAAAATCACTGCAATGTTCACAACCCTTCTGACTGCTCGTGCATTCACTATCCGTGGTCTTACAACCCCTTCCCTGCTTATCTTTCCCCACGTCACTTCGGTTCAGAAAGTGCACTAGGACACAGCAAGGATGCAACGAAGTTGCACGGTGCTGCACAACTGCACAGCGACAGCTCTGCAACACTGAGGGCTGCACCCCTTCACTCGGCGCATCCCCCATTTTCGCCCGCTGTCAGGACACCGTTTGCACTTGGGCTGTCTGCGGAGCTGCCGCAGCTCCGATCGGCGCTGGGGTCGGTGACACTGCCCTGGGGAGGGATCCTGGCTCCCACGTGACATCCTTGATCCTCCCAGCACCAGCGCTGGGGCGCAGCGTGCACCAGGGAAGACGAGGGGCACCGGGGAAGAGAGGTGGAATAGGAGTTTATGCAGGGAGTAGAGGAGAGAGATTATTGGAGCAAGATGTGCAGCAACAGGAGCTGCCAATTTTCATTACTTCATCACAAGTCTCATAGTATTTATTGGGTTTGGATTCTTCTTTTCTTTTTTCCCCTCCCAAACTTCAGTTTCTTAAGTCACATGGACTCATGAAAATCTCAGCTTTCAGCTTATAAATAAAAGTTCATGACCCTTCTCAGTATAGGAAAGACTGCTGCATTTTTCCCTGTGTACTGCTCAGAAAGCAAAGCAAACAAAAGGAACCCTTATCTCTTCCAAATATAACCTGAACCATGATTATAAAACAGCTAGAGTTAGAAAATGAAAATAGTAATAAATGATCCTAGGAGACAGGTACCCAAGAAGCAATCGTATTAACTCAAAACTAAATGTGATCAAGAATAATAATTCAAGCATGGGTTTTCAATGCATTACTTGAGCAAGACAAAAAAGATGTTGTTTCCTGCTATTTACTCGCATAAAGGCTTCAATGTCGTGCACCTTTTCTACACTGCCCTCACAGGACCTCTCCGAGCTGTGCCTGGCACTGGGCACTGCCCCAGAAAAAACATTGCTGCACTGAAAAGATCAGGCCAATAATAACAAAAACACAACCAAAGCAACTTGGGGATTTGGAGGGGAAAAATAAGCCATGAAGGAGCAAATGCAATGCATCTAACTTGGTGCAAGCAACAGCGTGTGGGAAGAGGATGCCCAGCTCCGTCTGCAAGATGCATCAGGCTCGGGGCGTTTGCAAGGGGGCACGAAATGAAGAGGCGTTTCAGGGAAGCCAGGCTGTGCGCAGCGGCAGGCTCCGGGGTCCGGGGTGACCCGCACAACAGAGCCAGCGAGGGGACTCAGCCGGGACAGACCCATGGGTTAGGTCACCGTGCCCTAAGCCCTCAGCACGGTAAATAAGAGTTTCTACGGATGACCCGGAGCCTGGAGCAGTCCCCTGGAGCCAGAGATGCGGTGGCCACCCAATGATGACTCCAGGATTAGGTTTAAAGCTGGCAAAATTAAAGAAATAACTGGTCATTCACACACCGGACACCCACCCCCCCGCCACGCAACGCAGAGCGTACCCAGAAGATTTCAAAGACTCAAAATTGTTCAAAGCTTTTTTTTTCCTTAGTAAAAGAGGGATGTTTTTAATATTTCAGCTGTTTTGTGCCTTATGTGTGCTGGGACAGGACGCTGGCCGAGTCCCCTCTCCCAAGGGCTGCCTGCGAGGCAGGAAGAAAAAAAAACATATCTAAAAATCAGGCTGGGTGAAAGGGTCTCCATCTGACAGCTCAATATTTCTAAATATAAAAGTCTCAAGCAATGCTTCAAATGCCCAATTAAATGGCATTAGGAGAGGCATCGTGGAGCATGGCCCCAGCCTTCGCCATGTTTAGCCGTGTTTGGTAACTGCTCTTTTCAACAATTTCCCCCCAGCTATGCTGCAGAAATGATAAAAAAAACCCTTTATTTTTCTGAGTGAGATTCACCCTCGCACCACAGTCCCCGCAGGATTACAAATATTTGATGCAATCAGAAAGAAAACAAAACCATCCCAAAATGACAACTGAGAGGGAAACAATCTGGGAAGTTTTAACCTTCAAAATCTGTCTCAATTCTGGTTGCGATTTCTGCAGGCGAGGGAGGAGAAAAACACAACCCAAGTGGTGTCTGCTTCTGCGTTACAAAGCAACTTTAGACGGGATTTTAAAATAACATGACTACACACTATAGTTAATGCTATTAAAATTCAAAGCGCAAAGACAACTGATAATCCCAGCCGGTTCCTGGGACAAGAATCAAATCGTGCAACACACAGCTATTCGGTGCTGCTCGCTGCTATCGATTTCCTTTTATTGGAGGCAAGAAAAAAAGAGTGAACAGTCGACAAGGAAACCAAAACCTCTTTAGTAACCCAGCCTGCCCTCTCACATTCAATACCAGCAGCTCAGCAAGCAAAAAGAAAACCACTGGCAAAATCTGCACTGAGTTTCCAAAGCTAAAAAACAAACAAACAAAAGATTTGGAAACAAAATCATTCCCCTGGGCTGCTGCGAATATATCTGCCCGGGAGAGCTGCAGACCAGCAGCACAGCACGTCCTGGAGCAAAGCACGGACCAGGCTCACCCCAAGGGCCGGGGAGCAGCGCAGCAGATGAAGAACAGCCCCAGAGCATCCATGGCAAGACACAGCCTATAGTCACAACAGTATTTCCATCTAAAAACCTTGAACCTGCAGCGCTGCCCCAAGAGCAAATGCTTTTGACTCCTGAAGTCCCAAAGCTGCACACCGTTATGTACCTCCAAGTTGCTGCACCCATAAATCAGGCTCTGCATGTGCAGGAGCCACTGAGAGATCATTTAAGAGGAAACAAGCAGAAATACAGTCACTTGTATTTGGTTTTGTTTGTTTTTTTTTTTAAACACGTGGTCAAATACAAGCTTGATTTTATACCAATTAATCCTATAGCCAGAGATTTTACTCTGTTCTTCAGCAAAATCCTCCTGAAAGATTGCTGGGGGTTATACAGGGATTATATTGTTTAGTGAGCTGGTTATAATCCCCCTGATAAGAGGACCTGATCTGGGCGGAGAGGCATTGGCTTGACACTTTTTGCAAATCAAAATTAAAACAGAGATAGCGGCAGGTTTGCTCAGCCTCCTGCCTTATCTCCAAAGCGTGGCAGAGAGATATTATTTGATCCAGCTCCAGCCGGGGAAGGAAGGCAGGGCTCCAAGGGGAATTCAGCAAAGGCAGCTTTTCCAGGCATTGGCAGCCCTAAGCACTGCACAGAAAGTCGAAATGCAGCCCCAGAAATGCACGGCGGGACTTGCAAAACTCTGGGAGTTTTGGGCACAGACACCTGGAAATTGGGTGTCCTGTGACCATGATTAATTATATGGGGAAAAGCACCTATAACCCATACCAGACCAGCCCACCTGCAAAGTTAAAATGCTATAAAATCCCTTCCTTATTGGAAATAACAAAGCCGTCTGGCCAGAAAGCAGCCGGTCCCCGCTGGCAGCTCCCCGGGGTGGAGGCTGCGGTCCCCACCACCCGCCTTGGGCTCGGGGCCGGGGAGGGCTGGAAATGCAGGCTGCCCTCCGGAGAGATCCCCGGAGAGCCGAGTTCAGCTTTACGGCATCACAAGGAGCATCTCCAGAGATAACGAGTCCAAAAGAAACTCTCCCCCGCCTTCGCAGCTATAAATAGGGTAGGACTCGATGTTATCTGTGATGCTTAGCATAGTTATTTCAGTTAAGTCACCCTTGGGAATTGCAACCGCGACTATTCTGCTGCTGGAAAATCATCTGCAATGATCTTTTTAGATCTAGGGACACAAATAAAGCTACCTGTAGCAATTTGTTTCCTCAAACCTGGTTGAGGAAGGGCCAGCACCACACAAAGCACTCCTCAACCTTAAGGGACTACGGCCAGGTGCAGGAGAACGGGGTTTGTCCCAAAGCCAGCTTTTCCCTGGAAATTGCATCTGTTTGGGAGCAGGTGCCTTTCTGCCCTCCTTCGCGGCTGTTGTTATTTGGGCTCAATCAATTCCACCTCTGAGGGGATCTGTAAGCCTTCGATACCCTGTAACAGTAGCATGAGCAGATTGACATGCAGGAGCCTCTCTCCAAATGCCTGGAGGAGTTGTGTTTCAGGGAGGAAAAGAGGAGCCCTTGGGGGGATACCCATATTTTAAGGACTTCCTAACTTGAGGATGAGACAACCAGCATCTGCTCCAGCCACTTCTCACGGTCTCTGCTCCGCCATCACAGCATTGGAAGGGAGGAAGAACAGATCAGAAGAGCCATACGGGGGAAAGAACGAGTTTGGATTGTGCCGGTGGCACAAGGCACAAGTACAGAGCGAAGGAGGGCCAGAGAAATCATAGGCAACAGAAGGGGGACATAATGCACGCTGTACAATTGCACGGGTACCCGAGGCGATGCTGTGCGCAGACCACGCTGATGCCGTGCAGCCCTGCATTTGCATTTACCCCTGCAACGCTCCAAGGGATGGGTCAGGGGCATCGCCCCTCGCCCAGCCAGACACTAAACTGCACCCCCAGCCCCACGGCACCACCTCGGCCCCCCTCTAGCCAAGGGAGGGGTTTTCCTTGCACTTACACCAGCTTCACCTCCGCTCAGCTCCTGCCGGCAAGGTGCTCGCTGGTTTATACCCACGCAAATGAAAGGGGCACCCACTAACGGAGCGCTTGGAGGAGATCCTGCCACACCCCCCTAGAAGAAAAGCATCACAGCCTGGACTACAACCCTACCGAGCCACCAGCTTTGGGCTTGTCACTGCCTATTTATCCTACATCCCTGCTCGCTTGCCGCAGGATCGCATTTTGGGGCTGCCACCTACAGAAGAGCACTCCGCTGTATGCAACCCTTACATGTACGGTCAGCAGTAAACAATCCTAATCCAGCCCCTGCCCTGGAAAACCATGAAACCAGCTTAAAAAAATCACGAAAGTGAAAATACACATACCGAGTTTCTTTTACCTGCTACCTGGCTTTTGAGTACACTGGATTTTTGAGGAAAGATATAGGTAAAACACAGAGGAATTGCAAACCTGTTGCAAACAGTGAAGCACCACATTCCCAGGCACTCATGGGCACGAAACACAAGATGCGCTTTCAGAGAGAAAACAGCTTTTCAGCAGGGACCACAACCATGTTTTTCAAGAATGTTATCCTAACACAAATACAATCCTCCTATTTTCTTGGTACAAAAGGTAAATATGTAATGATGCCATGGTCCTGAATATTCCCAACAACCTCAGTGAACAGCAGGGTACATTGGCATGCAAATGTGAATTAAAAGCCTAATTTTTAGATATCCAAGGTTTTTTTGGCAAACAAGTAACAGTGCCTGCTCTGAAGCAGCAATAGTGGGGCACAAACATAACCCAAACGCTGAGCCCCCAGCGCCCGACAGCATCCTCTCCAGCGCAGGTACCGTTCACAGCGAGCACACAACGCAGGATTAGGGGTGACGGAGGAAGCTGGCAGCAAACCCCGCGAGGGGAAGCAGACCGGCCGAGATGGACAGCTCTGCGATTCCTGCCAAAATATTTTACAAAGCAGCTGTGCATTAACAAAAATGCTGAGAATCACCCCGGCTTCCAGCCTGAATCCCAGCCATTCACGTACGGCATTTCCCTGGCAATGTAATTGCCGCAGAACCTATTATCTTCCATACCAGCTGTTGAAGCGTCATTAGGACAACTCAAATGAGAGGCTAAATTCTCCTATACACGCTATTTTAATAACTACAACCCTTTTATACTCAGCAATATACAGCAAGGGAGGGACAAGTGAGGCTGCCAGGTTGACGAAGGGGATGCTCAGGCTCTCCAAGGGCTGCAAATTGATTGTTTACCCCCCCTCTTCTTCTGCAGAACAATAACTTCTTGCTCCTTTAACAGCTCCTTGAGCGGAGCTTTACTCCATTCGGGGAGAAATGCAGACCACTGGTATGATGGAGATATGCACCTCCACCACGCTGGGGGGAATTTCATAAGAGGCCATAAACCACGTGTAATATTGACTCAATTGTGTAGGATTTCACAGCTTGCTTCAGGATGCACATTGCTACTCCCAGCTCGCCCGTGCACATTTCCACCGGCCCCCGTGGATCCTGCGATGCACCACAGAGGCTGAGCTTCCCAGGCCTTCTCCGTCTTCTGTAAGGGTTCCCAAGAATAATTTAATGCAGTCTAATGTACTCTTTTATACACGGAGACCTTTTTAATTTAAATTATTTAATTTGAAATCAAAAGCATGTTTTAAATTAACACCCAAAACAAGGGGGGGAAGCAAGCGTACTCCAAAAATATAGTATTTGCAAGGGATAATTCCACACATGAATATTCTCAATCATCTCCCCATCCTCCAGTTCTCCTCTTATCTATCCCCAAAGCTGCAAACAGTAACTTCAAAGCCAAACCCTGCTTCCAACTGGAAACCCGTGGATTGGTCCCCAGTGGATTCAGGGAGCTGCAGGGCAGCCGGGATGCTCAGCCCCGGCTGAAGCATCCCCGGGGCTAGGTGAGTCCCCTCTCTCTGCTCAGGGATCACTAAGCCCAAAACGACCACTACACCTTACTGCACATATAAACGCATATATTGCCTTGACTGCACCTGCCCACAGAAAACGCCAAGGACCAAAACCCACCCTTGGCCAGGCAGTGTCGCTCCTCCTCAGCAGAAACTACGCAAAGACAGGGAACTTTGTGATCCTCAGTGCAAGACGACATTCAACATCCCAGAAATAAGAAGCCCAAGGAGGACGCAGGGAGCTGGGGAACGTGCCGTCTAACCAGATTAAGCTCCAAAATCATCTTTCAAGATGCAGCTAGGCAGCAGTTCTCCCCAGAGTGGCCGGGGCACTAAGGACGCAAGCACAGACCTCATTTCTATCCCTGCAGCAGACCCCTGGCATTTACCTCTGCTGCCTAAAGCCCTGCTGACAAGGATCTCACCACGAATCAACGCCAGCAAGGGCTTGGCTGGCTCGGCCCTCCTTCAGCGTAGCAGCGTTAACTCCCCCCCAAAAGGAATTGCACCAAAATGCAGACCAAGAAGCGGCATTTCAGAAAAGCTGCGATCCTGGGCTTTTCAGCTCAAACATCTCACATGAAAGAGAGGAATTTCCCTCCCAGTGAATAGCGGTTTATACTTTCTTTAGCAACTGCATTACCATTAGCAAACACAATCTGTATTTCTGCCTCGCTCATTTGTTTGCCAAGTGCATTTGAAAGGAATATTTTATCCACCGCGAGATAAACCCCGGAGGCTTCGCCTCCTGACGTAAGTGACCACGCACAGAGTTTTGCTGCAGGTAAGTGGCTTGTTCCTGCAGAAGGCCACCTTGAGAAATTATAATATATATATAATAAATCCCATCTGCAAAGGGCATCTGAACAGCTTAACACGAGGACGGCGGGTCAAGGAGGTGCCACCAGCCCCCCCCTCGGCCGCCAGCATCCCAGCCCCTCTTCTGACCCGGGATAAAACACAGCGGGGAAGAAGGGAGAACACCGAGCTGCACCAGGGCACGGTTAAAAAGCACATGTTGGATCACGGAGAGAGAAGAGAAAAAGCCCTCCAGCCCCAAACCGGGGCGTGCAAACCCCACCCGGGGCTGCCGCCTGCAACACTGCGAGCGAGCGCCGGGCCCCCGCCAGGCCCCAAAGCTCCCCTCGCTCCTGCCGTCCTACAGGTTTGGGCTGAGCTCAACCCTGCTTCCTGGAAGCAACAATACTGGGTTTAAACCAAGCCGTTTTCAGCTTATCGCCCAGTTCATTTGCCTAGGATATCATTTATATGACAAAACTCCCTTAAGACGCCAAAAATGGACACTTGTGGTTCCACAAGTATTTTCCCCCCCGCCTTGGTGATCTGCATATCAAATACACTTCCTTTATGAAAAAAGAGATAGAGGAAAGGGCTTCTTTGACTTACTTTCTTCTCCCCCTGACCCAGCAAGCTCCCGCAGGCCAGCCAAGCCTTTCCAGCATCGCCCGCGCAGCAGGAGCCGTGCTCCCAGCCCTGGGGCAGAGCACCTCCATACTGCAGCAGCCGTGTAAGAACCTGGCTTATACTCTCCTCTAAGCTGGGTCTACAGGAGCCAAAACCAAGACGTATCCCTAACCTGCAAGCAGAGGTTGCTCTGAACGCACATGGGAAGAGACCTGCTAGGAAAGGAGCAGCCAACATGCAAAGTACCATCACCCAGCCCCAGCATGCTTAAAAGGCCTCCTTTTTTTTTTTCCCCTAAATGTTTTATTTAAATTTTTTTTCCTGCTTCCTGGCTGTATTCTGCTCCTACAGCTCAAACAGTACATGCTCCCATGCAAAACTCCTCCAAACCCGCACCAGGGACTATTGCTATGAAGAACAGCAGCTGAAGTTCTGCCTGGAGTCCCAGCAAGGGAAAAACCACCCCCAAGGCAATGCACACCCCCAACACCAGCTCCCTCACCCCTTTTTTGGGAGAAACCCCCAGCAGCTCCATACCCAGACCGGGGGGCCAGGCAGGAACCGCCGACCAGGAGCTGGGAGGCTCCCAAATCCCACCGGCAATTCCCGCAGCCATCCCATCCCACCTTTCATTTCCAGCTCAACCTTTATCCTCTTTACTTAGCTTCCAAGTTCAGTTGAAGACATTACCCTAATTACAATTATCTCTGGCACCGCTATGACGACCCGGAGCACTTCGCTCACGTCTCCCGCTCGCTCCCCCCGCACACAGGCGATCCTGCTTTTGCAACTTGTCCCAAGAGTTCCTGCTCGCTTGGGTTTTTTTTGACACAGCTTCACTCCAGCCAAAAGGCACGAGAAAGGGAGATGTTGCAGGGGACTGGGAATAAGTGAGCATTATGGAAAAAACTGTGCCAAGGATGGTAAAAGGAAAAAAAGATTAATCATTTTAAATTCAGAGTATGTCCACCCCCTCCGATGCTGTTTGAGCTAAAGAAGGGGTGATTCAGGAAAAGGCTCGCAGGCACGGAGCAGACAGCTCAGTTTTATTCCTTACTGGCAGCCTGGGGCTAGTTTGGGGAGCAAGGAGGATTTCCCCCGTTTGCACCCCTGCAAGCCACGCGCCTGGTGCCGGGGCATGCGTGGAGGGCTGGGATCGTTCACTTCGGGGTATGTTTTCAGCAGCTATTTAAGAGCTTAGTGGGATTTTCAGAAGCACCTAAGCCGGTTAGGTGCCTAAATCCCACTGAAAGTCCATTTGAATACTGCTACCTTCCTAAATCCCAGACGGTGCTTATTAGTGGTCATTAGGCACTTAAATACCTCCATCCACACATCCTAATCCCATGGCTGGGAAGCTGCTGACCACCATGAGCTGCAGCTGCCAGCTCTGCAACATGGGGGCAGGGGACCCCCATTTTGGGGCAGACCAGGCAGGCACCCACTCGTACCGCCTCCCACCCCTCCCCTGCTGACCCAGCAGAATGCAGAGCAGCAAAGGCTGTTTAGGTTTCTCTCTCTTCCTCCCTTCCCCCCTTCTTGTTCTATCGCTGTGAGCATCATGATGAAGGGAAGATCACTATCTACAAAGTCTCTTTGAAACGGGCGTACAACAAAAACTGGATTTCCTCCTGCTTTGCACAGGCCCCCACCTCGGTCCCAGCATGGGCTAAACCTTTAAAGCAAGGGGCAACCAAGAGGGAGATGCATTAAAGCCGGCCGCTCAGCACCAACAGTGCTCCAGACACACAGATGCAGCTGCAGTGTTTGCAGCCACCCGGGTCTCCAGCTGCAGTTGCTGCAAATCCGACCCTGGGTACTGCATATCCCTCCACAAATACACCATCGCTCCACACCAGGGCGATTTTTACCTTTCCAAGATTGCAAGGACAGGGGAGGTTGCTGCAAGGTGTGCTTTTGGGGGTGCGGACCCTCCCAGCTCTCCCCCACCCTTGAGCCAATTTAATTCTCTTACGAACCTCTCCGATAACATAGGTAAAGAACATGTCCAAGCGCGTTTGGCTTGTATCATGTCAAATGTCCTTTAATTGGTGATAATTTCTGCACGCCTGCAATATCCAAGTGAAAATGAAACGTACGTCTCCTCTCTGCTCTGCAGCTTGACACTCCCCAGCAAGTCGGTAGTAAAAACAAGGGGCTGCAGCAATGGGAACAAAAAGATCAGCTTTTAAAGGGCAGCTCTTCCAAAAGCATCACGAGATGTTTGAAGTTAGCTATAACCTAGGAACAGGCAGCAAACTCCAATTTTAATAACTGTGAGGGATTTGGAGAGATTCTCCCCTTCCTCTGCTGAACGGAGGGACATGTGGCATTAACACAGCACCCGGGGGGGCACATTCCCCTTTCATCGTACGTACAGGCTCCG
>NW_009235155.1:19344-45701 GCF_000690835.1 Fulmarus glacialis
CCCGGAGCCTGATGTTCAGGGGAGGATGCACCGGCTGTCCATCGCCACCACCTGGCTATAATATTTTGATCAATAGACTTATTCACATCCATGGGCAGATGACGGCACCTGCTGTTTGCTTCTCCATCCCTTCAACCAGGGGACAGAAACGTGATAAACCCGGGAGGGACAGAGCCCCCAAGGCAAATAAATGCCGACATGGCCGGTTTGTGAATTATCCACTGGGGGAGGAATTATTGACCCAGGCTATAAACGGATGAGCAGCCAGTGCTGGCGCAGAAACCTGAATGGGGTCGCAATTAATTCACACACACAAAAAGAGGTAAATTCATGGGATAATTTTATTTCCTGTGATTAATTTGGCCAGTTCTAATTACACCATAAACCAGATTGATGCTCTATGTCCTGAGGTCTCTGCCTTCTCCCCCCAGGCTGGCTCCCACCAGCATTAGGGCTTCGGCAAGGGGCAATATTAGGGAGTTTCTGTCTTTGGAGGCTCTGCAGCAGGACAAGCCATGGGATCATTCAGAAAGCAAAAAGCATGCAATGAAACCATGAAGCCACAGCGGCTTCCCCTGCGCCAAGCAAGAGGGGGCAAATTTTAAGCAGCATTTTGCACTGGTAGTCACCATCCCGGGGGAAAATAAAGATCTCGCAGGTCCCCAAGGTTTCCAGCCTCGTTTTTTCTCTGGCATGCTCAGTGCTGGGGCCACCTTTGCCCCTCCACCACCTTCGCAGGACCCCACTTCGCAGCTGTAACGGTGCTGGCAGGTGGGAACAGCAGCCAGGGCGTAATAATTCAAATATTCCTTGGGGAGTGCCAGCAAGAAAAGCACAAATCTTTCCTTTGAGCCGCATGTGAAAGGCGGTCTTTGTGCTCGGGAGCATTGTGCACGTTTTGAATCCAGGCTGGAAATCTGAATCCAATCTGATCAGTGCTTTCATTTTATTTTTTTTAAAAACAAGCCCAACAACTCTATACAAACAAAATCTGCTGAAGCTCGTTTTCCCTCACCTGCCTGATTGTTTCTTTCCCCCTTGCTTTGCTGTATCAAAATAAACAAACACCATCTATTGATTCCGGCTGTTCTCAGAAGATTTGTGGCAGAAATCTGATGTTCGTTGAGTTATTGCGGAGCAATAACTGCATGCCCACTGGTTGGAAATGCTTCCTTGGAACAAAAAAAGGAGATAAAAAAGCGGCTATATCATAGCGAAGGAGAACATACTTTGTTTTCTCAGACTGGAAGGAAATGTGAAGTATCACTTTAATAATTCATTTTGACAAATCTCCATACTTCCTGCTTTTTTTTTTTTTTAAATCTAGGATACACTAGCAAAATCAATACAAGAAATATGGAGGTTTGCTTTTATTTTGGCTTCCAGAAAGCAGTGGAGCTCACAGACCCTGCATCTCCTTGGATCCAGCACACCCAACCATTTTCACCAACCATTCCTGCAAAAATACATTTTTCTGTTACATCTACATGATGGCACTAAATTAAAGGCTTTGCTCTCCCTGGTACCTTCTGCAACCCACAGGACTTCAAGTTAACCTTTTGCTTTTGGAGTAATTAATGCTGCAACAATGTTAACAACCTGGTTCAACCCCAATACACCAGAGCCCGGATTGGGATGCCCTTGCAGAAAGGCTGTCCGTACTGGAGGCAGAATTACAATCTTCTTAAAGTACGCTGTTTCGCTCTGTAATTGCCTTACATGGTAAAATCCTGCAGAAACTAACTCACTCTGCAACACATTTGATATGTTCTGGTCCTCGGCTGAGCTCTGCACAAGTCCAACAGACCCTCTTGGCTTTATTCCCCCTTAAATTTTACTTTTTTGGAGTTTTCTATATAGTTATCACAGCAGGATTTGGCATATTCCACAAACAGGGACCGAAAGCACCAGTGAAACGACAAGGGACCGCAATTCAGAAGTCCTCTAGACCAAAATTCACATGAAATCGCACAAAAGAAATCTGGATTAAATGAACCGCAATAGTTTAAATTGAGCTGCCTTCACCCTAAAACCAGAATCCAGCCCAAACTAATACCAGTCTCAGATTTCTGAGGTTTACTCAACACCACATACCTCATCCCCATCACCAGACAGATGGTTATGCTCTACAAGGTCACCACCCCTGCATTTCATTTACCTTCACTGGCAACTCTATTAAAAATCTCATATGCCTCACTCATAAAATGACCAGGTTTTGTCACAAACCTACCTTGAGCTGACCTCTCACCATCAACAACCGAGCACTTCTGCACCGTGGCCAGCCCAGGGAGGTAAGGAGTACTCAACTGACTCTCCTCAACCTGCTGCCTCGATAGCTGTGGGCGGCATCCTCTGCCAGGCGGGTCTTCCAAGACCCACCCTTGCCTTCAGATGTTCCCACTTTCCCCGTTACCTGCTAACAAACAAAGAGGAAAGGCCCAAGGGAAGGCATTCAAGGGAGGTGCTAGAAATCAGGAGCTTCATCCAAGCCCAACCAGGGTAGATGTCACCACCAGCTATGCAAAAGCAGTTGGTTTATAAAGAAATTCTCTTTATTCACAAAGCCCTGAAGTTCATCTGTGCAAAACTGCTGCTCAAAAAAATTGGGATTTGCCCAAAAGACCTAGGACCATTGGTGGGGCACGACCACCCCAGGCAGTTCTCCTCCAGGAGAACTTCACGCCTGCAGCTGCATTGCCCGAGGCTGGAAACAAGCTCCCTGCTGCCTATCAGGCTGCTTTCTTTTTTCTATTTTAAGACTCATGATCACTGCTTTAAAGAGGGAATTAAACTGATGGATTGTGGATGATGCAAAACCTTGATGTCCTAGAAAGCCGCACAAATAAACGCTATCAGAGTAACTAAAAGGGGAGACAAGCTAATTTTGACACTAAGTAGTATTGAGATCGTCTGAATTTTCTCCATTTTCCCTAAATCACAGATATTGTTGCTGCACAGTCCTCGTATCACCCACGTACAAAACCATCTGCAAATCAGTCACCCTGCAGGAAAGGTATCGATCAGAGCAACTTCGGCACAAAGAATTCGCCTTGTGTTTCCATCGAGGAGAGCTTTAGCAGACCAAGCAACGGCCACCCACTGTCAGCCTCTGACCAGGAGGGCTGAGACCCAGAAGCAACCTCAGACCCCGAAAGGGAGGGGATTTTTTTTGCAGAAATGCAAAATTAGCACTAATTACATTGTCAGGGTATCAGCTCACACTTGCTGCCAACAAATTAGGCCAGTTGTGCATATGCAGTTGCTCATTTGGCCACTAACCTGCTTTAGCAATTACGGATAATTAAAACATCGCCCTGCAGTCATTACGATTCAAATCAGTCCCCTGAAGAAGAGCGCCGTCAGGTCTGATTTCTGGTGTGCCCATCTCCTGCTGCTGCTCTGGACCTCAGCTGGGAGATGAAGGAAGGGGGGAAAATCTTCAATGGGTGTAAATCAAAGCATTTACATCTACTCTCTGCAGCAGTGCAACAATTTACACCAATGGGAGAGGTGTCTGGTGTTGGAAAGCAAGGAGACTAGAATAAAAAAAACATAGAATAGACTAGAACTATTTCAGTTACAAGGGACCTACAACGATCATCTAGTCCAACTGCCTAGGAGTTGGAGCAAGGAGGACCAAGACAACCCCCTCTGCTCTGTGCAGCAGTGCTATTTTCGATTTGCAGCCCAGAAATATCATGCTAGGTAACCCCAGTCAGATGCAAGAATGGACTCCGAAGCCTAAGGAATATGAGTAACTTAAGCAGCTGGGGGAACACAGTGCCAAAGCCACCACGTACCATGAGCCATGGAGAAGAACTGGACCTTTCCTAACCACCACAGCAGACCTCGTTAACAACTGCCCTGTTTCACCGCACGCTGGGGAGACCACTTCTGTGCCCAGATGCCTGCAAGGGCTGTCTGAGCTTTGTTCCACTCACACAAATACACCGAAGCCGGCTAATTTTCCTCTTTCAAATGGCATTTCTTTTGTCCCTGTGATTTACAGGCTCAACACCTCTATTGACTCCGTAGTTCATGGTGGCTTCAGCAGGGCTGACTGCAGAGCACACCACCCTGCGATTTTGCACTAAACAGCCCCAAAGGAGAGGGGGAGCCAGCCAAAGGCAAGGGGAGGGCAGCTGGTGGTGCCGAGGGAGCTGTGTCTGCAGGGACCGTCTTCAGAGAAGACACCAGAGCCTCCCACTCCTCTCCAACCTAGCAAATACAGGTCTGGGGAAGGTCTCAATAGCCCCTTAAATACAGGGGCCTTGCTGAGCCCCCAGCTGAGCTGGTGCGGCCCCGGTACCAGAGAGATGTGCAGGGGTTCACACACGTTTCTGTCAAGTACTACTGAATACCAAGTGTATTTGAAGAGGTGTTTCTTCTCCCCCACCCCAAATTAATGCCAAGGATGCACGTGCAAGGGAGCTGTGCATGCTGACTTCCAGGGACAGATGCTGCTACAAGAAACTGTTTTGAGGAAAAAAAGATAAAAATAAAAAACTGTCAAACTTTTGCTCCTAGGTGCATTTTGGGGATGTGCCCTCAAGGTTTACCTGCGGATCCAACCACGCCACCCAAAGCTCTTGCTCTCCTTTCTGAAGAGCAGACCAGAGACAACCAGACCACGTGCACCATCCTCCTGTTTCAGTGATAAAAGGGGGGGAATAATTTCGTGACTACGTGGCATGGGGGGAACTGCATGGGCAACAAGTTAAATGTAGATATCTGTAACTTGTGAATGTTTGATAAACGCCAGAAATTACTCAGTACCACGTACGATGCACAGAAAAAAAATGGAGAGAGTTTTTTGAGGCTTTCTCAAAATCTTTAGGCACATTGCTCCCACTTATTTCCATCACGTTCCCTGGACACCACTCCCCAACGAGGCCTTTTGGCCTCCAAACCTGCATGCTCTTCCCTGATAGAGCATCCCATGAGCGACGGGAGGAAAATACCTGCTTGCAGTCCAGAGGCCCCCAGGCTGCTGTCTGTCTGTCCCGACCAGACCGTTGCCACTGCAATACCCCGCAGAAGAGCGATTCACCTACACGCGGGTGCTAAATGGCTTGCTGCTAGGAGAAGACCTCATGCAAGGTACTAATTGCAAAAACGCCATCAAATACCACACGTGTGTACATCAGCAGAGCACCTTTGGGGATGGCTGTGAGCCAGCTCCATCCAGCGCATTATTGTTGTCTTAGTGTCCGATTGTGTTTGAAATAAAAATAAAGTCCCTTTACATGCTCTGCTTCTGCAAGGAGAGCGGCTGCGCAGCCTTGCAGCTCAAAATTAAAGAAATAATTAAATACCTGTAATTGCTTAGTCAAAAGAGAGCTCTCGCAGTAAAAACAGAAGAGCAAATATCCTCAGGATGGTAAAGGTTATCAAAATACCAGGGTTCGGAGGAAGGGGGCTGTTACAGCATCACTCCCTAATAACAAACAGCAAAGCAATCCCTTCTAGGAGAAGGAGATAAAGAATTTCTTCCTCTGCCGGCAATAAATCAAAGGGCACTGTTCAGCTGATGGGAATTGATTTTTCTCCCTTCCTTTGCACTTACAGCAACACGGGACCATGGTGAGAGCCTCCAGATGCGACAGAGCCAAATTGATGGCAGGGTGGGGACACGGCAGGGACATTCGGCACCGGCACAAGGCACCACCTTCCCTCCCGCAGCATCGCCCGCGGCGCGCCCCGCTCCTGCCCAGCGAGCCCCGATGGTGAGATTCAGCGTAGCCCTTCCCAAAAGCAGAGGGCACAAAAGAACTTCGAGGTGGCAATGAATGATATTTGATCAGAATAAAAATAGGGGGGAATAAATTCCCATTAGCACAAGCGGAGCAAATGCTGTAAGGGGTGAGTCCGGTGCCAGAAAGAGACGGGGTGGGGGACAAACCCTGCTGCACCCTCCTGCCCTCATAAACAATAATTAACAGCCCGCCTGGCTGCCCAGCAAAACAAGGCACAGTATTCTACTGTTCCAGCTAAAGCACGGCTCCAGCGCTAATCCACTGTTAATTAAAAAGATTTTCACTATAGGCTCCCTCAAACCCAAACTTCTTTTGCTTTTCATGTGCACAGAAAGAAAGGAGAAAAAAAAAAGCTGTCTGTAATGCAGATCGTCCAGAGATCGATCCCTCTCCCACTCGCCAAACTCTTCAGTAAGAGTCACTGAAATGCAACGATTTTCCCCCCTTCTTTTGTATTGAGCATCGCGCAGTCGCAGGATGGGGCGAGTGCTGGATTGATTTGGTTTCACTCTAAACCCCAACGACAGCCTACGGCAGCCATGTGCAGGGGCCTGATTTAACTGGTTACAAAGCTCCACTGTTTTCTCACTACTGACTTTTATTGCAGCGCATGAAATTTTTAATGAGAAATAAATTGATAAGAGATACATTACCACGGAGGAACCATGGTCTGCTCATTTGTGAGCTATAATGTCAAAGACCACATTTTTGAAATCCAGAGAGAAAAATGCACTCACGGTGTATTTATGTCGGTATTCAACTGGAATTGGCACTTAAAGTGCCACCTGGATGGTGACAGTCCCCTGCAATGGGACTGTGTGACACTGGGCAAGATGCTGGTGATGGGATCAATGCAGGCACCACCCAAAGGTGATGCCCAGCAAGTGGCTTTGCATCTGCAGACCTACAGCACATGCTGCCATGGAAAGCAGAGCCTGGAAAAGCTAGAAGGAGGAGTTCAGCTACCCAAAACCATGGGGTTTATCACCTTTTGCACCCACCCTTTGGTTTCCACCGTGTCTCCGTGCCTTGGTAGCAGCTGACGTGCACCCCGTGGCAGAGACATCTCGGTCCTGTCAAGATTTATATCAGCCAAACCCAGCAGGGAGCCCTTTACATATCACCTGCTGTGCCCCGAGGAAGACAAGGCGGGTAAAAACCAGAAAATACACATATTCCAACAAAGAACAAAAACTTAAAGAAAAACTGGCATGGTGGGGAAGTGCTGCCCTGTCCCAACCTGAGCACTGTATCTTCACCCCTGCGCCACCTTCTGCAAACCTCCTCTCCCCTTCAACCACCGCTTTGGGCTGGGCTCTCCCACCTTTCGTCCAGCTGCGCTGTGCCCAAGGCAGCTTTTCGGTGGCTGTCCATCGTGCCCGGACACGTGTACCAGGGTGACGGTCTCGGGAGGAGGATGATGGCAGAGCCCATGCGACCACAAAGGGGACCTTGTGGCCACCCAACATGGAGGGCCCAGAGATTACCTCCATCTTCTGCATTAACCCCTGTCCCCAGATGTGCTGCCAGGGGAGATGGCAGCTGCACATCTGGATAAAACCCTTCCTTTTTTGCTCCCCTTATCAGGAGCCGTTGGCAAAAGCATGTGCATCTCAAAAATGACATCCAGGAGTGCTCTTTCCACAGTCCTGCCACAGACAAAGCACTGGATTTATTTCTCTTTCTCCCTCCCATGCTCCTATCCGTACGCACCAAACGCTGCCGCTCCTACATCCACGCACCGTTGCTCTCCTACGCCAGCGATACATCTGTGCAGATTTATCTGGAAATTATTATTTTTAACGGGGAAAACAACTCCTGTTCAGATTTACATGGATGTTGTTATTTTTAGTATGGAAAACAACTCCTTGCTTTTTGCCAGCTGCCACTGCTCGCTTTGCAGCCAGACTTGGATCAATGACTTTGTCATTTGTCCATCATTTTCCATTGGAAATTTCCCCCCTCCAAGACAAGCACACAAATTGCATGGGAAGACCGTACCAACGGCATGACGCGCCTGCACGCAAGAGGTTAAACCCAGCACAGCGAAGACAAGCCCCTCGTCTTTCCCCAGGTCTGACGGCACCTCCTGACCAGGCTGATGGGTGCAGGTTCCTTCTGCGGCCCCGACAGCGCGGTCCCCCACCGCAGACCTCTGCCCCTGTTGCGGCGTGATGATGGGCTGTCTTCTCCCAGAGAGCACAGAGGAGGGCTCCTTCAGTGCAACATTAATTAGCAAGTGCTGGAGCAAATCAACCCAAATCTCTTCTTCTGCCCCTTCTTCGGCTTTTGCATTGACAATTAGGGGAGAAGAAATGCGGTTTAAACAGCTCCTCAAAGGCGATGCTTTGATATTCAGTGTGCTGGGAGAAATCCTGGTTTCTGCAGACAATATTCAAGCAACTGAGGACAAACGTGTATATTCTGTATATCCAAAGGAGGAGCAGAGCACTTAAGCTCTAGGAAAACATCTCTAGGTGGTAATTATTGTGCTTGTAAAATAATAAAAAGATCTTTATCAGCTTCCAAGTTGCCACTGATAGTTAATAATACACGTCCTAGCGCTGCTGGACAACAGTATTTGGAGAGCGGTGCCTCACACTGCAGCTCTGCGGCTTAGTGCTGGAGGAGGCAGTACGGTGGGCCAAGGGATGCAGCCGCGTCCCCATCCAAAGGGCTTTAAAAACCAAAACAAACCAAAAACCAGCAACAAACCTGACTTCGCAAGGTGTTTATTTTTTATTTTGCAATAAAATAGCATCCAGCCTTCCCTCCACTCCAGGGTAAAGGGGTTATGTGAGTATCTGCCTTTACTTTGAATATAGCCCAGAGCTGCCAAGTGCTCCCAAAACCAAAGTTAATGAGTTTGCAAATAATGGCTGGCACATTCCTCCACATTTTTTTTTTTTTTAAATTCTTGCTTTATTTTCCAAGCAAGCAAGAACCATCTCCCTCCCCCTCAGCAGTCCTGGCACTTTGCACAACAATTTCCTCACGCTAGGATTTCCAAGAAACATGCACAGCCCTTGATCTGAGACATGGAGGTGGCTGCAAGATGCTTCCAATATTTTTATTCAAACACATCATTTTGCCGGGTGCTAATGTGGAGCAGAGCACACGCGTGGCCAAGGGAACACCTTTCCCATTGCCCACGCTGAGCTTTCAGCGCAGCCCCGAACTCCAATAGTGCATGGCTGTTTCTTAGCTAATACCCTGGGTTTTTTCCTGGAGAGGACCTAAGGGCTGTGGGGCAAGCTGGTATCTCAGGCAACAGAGTACAACAGCTTGTCTTGTCTGGAAAAGGCACGCAATATTCAGAAAACGGCATTTTTATAGCCTTTAAAATTGTTAACTTCTGAAACTGCTACAGAATCTCATGAATGGAGAATAACCGAGAGAAATGGCTCAGCACAGCAAGAGGGAGAGCCAGCAGCAAGGAAAAAAAAAAAAAAAAGACCCAAAACCTCAGACTCTGCCTCCCCAAAGTACCCTGCCTTAGCTTTAATAACTCATTATCGTATTACGAAGTGAAGGCTCATAGGATTATGGTGTTTAGTAATATTATAATGGATGTGAGCCAGCCTTCCAGAAAGCTTGTTGTATTCCTGCTTTGTACTGACCTGGCCTCAGACCTGGGCTTTGCATCCCAGTGCGCTACCGAAGACAAACACCCCTCACTCCACATCAGTAAGTACACATGCATTTAGTAAATATATGCTTAGTAAATTATATATATATGAAAATATATAAATATATATCTCTCTCTCTAACACAGGTAGGAGGGAATTTCAGACCATGATGTTCTCTTGCTGCTTCCACTCAGCCAAATAGATTATAAAATCCTTCAGCAGCAAAATAAACAGCTTAGAGCAAAAAAGAGGCTTAGCATGCTGGTACTTTGTATTTTCTGGCTGAGGCTGGCCATCGCTGAGGCCACCGAGCCCTTCCCCGCGGTCCCCTCCTGCACAGCCCAGAGACCTGCCCTGGTTTTAGTCCTTTGGATCGACCAGCACTGAGTGCAGACTCTATTTTGCTTTCTTTTGCTTCGGTGCTGCTCTGCCAGCTCTACTGACTTGGGCAGAGTTTCTTCTGGCAGGGATCAAAGCAGAAAGGGGGAAGCTTCAGAGAATAAATTGGATGCTCCTATGCTCTATGATACACTACAGAGCCATCCTCAATTCCTAAGGTGAGCTTTAAGCACTCCCAGGTGTTACCCCTGTCTCTTGGTCCCTTACTAAAAGGAAACTAAATCCTCAGTGGAAAAATCAGAGTACATACCCAAAGTTGTCAAATGCACAAGAAGGCAAAACAAAAGACAACATATCAACGTATTTTCCTCCACCTTTTCTCAATTATAGAAGCAACTGAGTTTTCACGCCAGCAGAATTAGAACTGAGAGCAAAGGCATCATTTTAATGTGAAAATGAGATCCATTTGGGTGGTTTGGTTTGTTTTGCTTCGAGTAAGTAGATGCATTTTTGCAATTCCTCTTCAATTTCAAAACTTCCTTTCTCCAGAGGAACGGAGAGTCACATCCCACCTGCCTAACCCAGCATGGCATTGGGGCTGTGTTTCCTCTTCCAAAGCCGGGAGGGGTGATTGCTGCCTCATTAGCACCCTCCTCCAGCTCTTCCCACCCCACTGCCACCAGCTCTCACTGATTTCATGGGACGATAATCATGCACAAGCCCCCAAGGCTACAGCCTACCTCCCATAACATGGCATTGCTGGGGAACACCTGCGGCTTTGCTGCCTTTTCCAAGAGTTTGTCAGCATCACAGGAGCAGTCTATCCATGTTACTACTAAACAAAACATAGATTTTGAAATTCCAGCAAGTAATCCTGCTTAAGAGAGAAGGGGACATTGCAGCATAAGTGAGAGTAGGTCGCATTTCACTCATTTCTCCAGCACTTTCACACTAACCTTCTCCCAGCCACGTTATTGAATTAGAAACATCCAGCTTCATCAAGGCTTACTTTGTCTAAACAGGATTTGGGGTCTCTAAGGGCCGCTGCAGAATATCATGTTTAAAGAGCAATGTTAAAGACATCAGGACAATAAGGGATGTGTTAATGCACTGAGAACCAAGCTCCTTTGTGCCACTCTCTCCTTTCGAGACAAAAGTACACAGATTTAAAAAAAAACACATGAGAACTGGATTACGCCACTTCTCTTGCCAAGTGATCAAATTAACTTCCTACAAACCCATCCCAAATTCTTACGTTTCACACTCGTGAACTCTTGACAGGAAACTATTTCCTAGCTGGGAATGAAGCAAAGTCCTGGCGGCCAAGGACCGAGCCCGTGGCCCGCACCAACACCTAACCGAGGGCACAGGATGGAGGAGAAGGAAGCCATGCCATACAAATCTCTGTGCAGACAATTTACGTACTATGGGACTCCTCTCTTCTGTGCAAATGATCCTTTCACAGCTTCAGCTTCCTCACAGACAGAAATAATTTTCCACCACAAAAAAGGACTTGCATGGGATATGGGCAGATTTAAGAAGAACAAGTCCAGGAATAAGGAACTTTTGAGAAATTTGCATGCAGGAAAACCCCTAAGATGAAGCCCAGTGAAGAGGGGTCCGGCCCCACTTCCACATCTCATCACCCCTTGCAAGAGGGGAGACACCTTCCCTGGACACGCACTGCAGAGCCAACGAGACACATTGATGAGATGCACGTGCTTCTTGTTGGCCTCCTTGCCAGTCAGCAAGAAATATTTCAGGCTTCAACGAGGCTGCGAGATGCCTCTAGACCCCATCCGCTTGCCTGCGCGGTGTTTATACACTGTAATGGTCCTCCCCTCTGCTTCAAGCCTCCTTACGCAGAAAAACCTCCAGTGAAAGCAGTGGGAGTCTCTTAATTGCCTCCGCTCCAATCAATACAAACAGTGCTCGGCAATGCCAACTGCCACAGCAAACACTGACTCCCCAACGGCAGGATTTCCATGTTTTTCTACCATTTCCACTGCAAAAGAAAGCTTAAAAGAAAGCGGGCGCTCTGGGGGCAGAGGCAGGAGGTACCAGAGGTCTTGTTTCCAGTATGAGTCCACCAAACTCTGTAGACCTCTGCCGAGGACTTAGCTCCAAACCTGAGCAAAGGTTTACACCAGCCAGGACATCGGCCACCAGCAATTGCTCTTCTAAAGGCTGGAGAGAGCTTACACTGACCTCTGCACATGCACTGCTCTCCTCCTCAGCTGCCTTCAAAACAAGAAAGCCCTCCGAGCTCCCCTGCCAAGCGCGATGCAGAGGATGCAAGTCAGCCCTGCCCTTAAATGAACCGCTGGCGCTGACAAACGAAACCCGAAAGGACTGACCACAAGTATTTTGATTTAATGCCATCTGCAAAGCATCTAAACTTATACTTGGCGGGAGGCACGGCAGCTGGGATTTCCGAAGACGCCGGGGGAATTTAAGCTCCCAGATCTTCTGGGGTCTTGAGATATTTCAGTCGGGCTTAAGCCTGCTTAACACAAACAACGCACAAGAGAAGAGTCTTCCCTCACGTTACAAAAATCCTACTTCAAACCCTAAGAAAACACAGCAATACTAGAAGTGTATCTGAAAAGGCCAGGGTTAACCAGTTCTTGAAAATGCTACCACTTTTTATCTGAAGTGAGCACCAAATTGTCTTTAAAAACGTGTTAATTAACAGGGTTTCACCAAGTTTATTGAACAGTTGTCCCAGACTCTTTAGGAGACAAGTCCTTAGCCCTGCAAGTTTCTAAAGGTCTTCCATTCAGTAAATTACAGCCTCGCCTATGCTATTAGATAGCCTGCTATCCTCATTTGACTCTCCTGTTGTAATTACTGAGGTCATTTTAACAGGTAATTTGGCATAGCTGTCATCGCTTCCGAGTTTAATATGCCCTCATTCACAAGTGCCACGCACGTGCGTTTCATCTAGTCCCAAGAGCAGCCCAGAGGACCACGGGTGTGATTTTCCGAAGCATCACAGGACCATGTGCAAGGTATCAGCACTACACACCTGAGCAGGGCACTAGCAAGACAAACGGATGGCTTCTCTCCAAATCACTCGCAGTCTTCGGGATAAGGTGCAACTTAACACAGAGAACTGGGAGAGGAGCAGGAGTAGACAAGGCAATTCTGGCCGGCACAGCAGCGGCAGCATATTAGACTTGCAACAGACCAATGCATATATATATTAAAAAACCATATATAGGGTGGGAGGCCAACCTTCATGATCCTGCTCCCTCCATGCCAAAACCTTCCCACCAGCAAAAGCCACAAAACAAACCATAAGCATTGGAGAGCCCGAGGGAGGGAGGTGCTCACCAGCAGCTAAGGACAGCAAGGACCCGCTGCTCTGCGAGCAGAACAAGTCCCTGGATGATCCCACATGTGCTTCCACGCAAGGGTTTGACTCTGGGCGGTGCTGCTGCAGGATAATCATGAACCTTGGCATGCCAGAACTCTGCCTGGGACCTCATTCCCCACCACTCCTCCTACCTGTGGCCTCAGTAAGTGCTTTGTGGTTTTCCTTCCAAACCAGGACTCTCAGCAAGCACTGGAAGAGGACATGGACTTCAGCCAGGCTGCAAAGAGCACCAGACTCCTTAATTACTTCACAGCACTTCTTTTCCTTAGTTATGTCCATTTGTGCACAGATGTATCATAAAGTTTGTCAGTGCTAACAATGCAGTCCCCTCCAGAGACCCATTCACTCAACAGGGCTGCAAATGGGATCGGTAAGAAATTAATTTAGGGTGCAGCAATACATCAAAAAGGAGATAGAAATAAAACAACAGCCCAGCCCTGCTGTAACGGGGATGTCAGCTGGCCAGGGCATAAGCAGCAAGACCAAGGTAATGTTAAAAACAAGGGATCCTGCACCATGGTCATCTCTACAAACCAAAACCCAGAAGAGAAAAAAGCCCACTCTTGAATGGTAATCATTTGGTTAAACTGGGATCCGAAGTTTAAAATGCTTCCTTATGATACATTTCTACAGTCTTTCTTCAGGTTATAAATATATTCATTCTCCGTTTCCCATAAATCTGGGCTTTCTTTTTAATCTCCTTATGATATTGTGGGGAAAGGACTCTAATTTCATAGACCGCACACTTAAGACAATAACCAATAAAACCCATTAGATTCCGATACAAAGGACTTCAGAAGAGCCGATGAGGAGATGCCACGGGCTGAGAGGAGGCGGAGGACTGCAGAAGCAGCTTTCCAAAGCAGAGGAGGTTATACAGCCCACTAAGCTCCAACTTGCTTGTAAAGCAGTTTTCAGATGCATATGAGAAAAATGACATGTCCATAGTTAGCTTGGAAATGGCCTCTCTTTATAAGCTTGAGAAAGGGGAGAAGAAAGGGAAAAAGGCCTGAGATGCAAAACAGCAGAACTTGGGTCCTCCTGAAGGTACCTCCAAGGTGTCCATCGCTCAAGGGGTCCTGCCCGTTTTGGCAGGAAGGGAGCAGAAATCCCCCAGCCTTGCAGAGAAGCCACGGAGGGCCCTGAGACAGCAACTCAAGAAGTCCCTTTTTTTGCAAGAAACTGGACTTCGCGACTGCTTAAAATCCAACCCAAGTATGGGTGCTGCCGAAAGCTACCCACATCAGTGCCAGCCCTCGGCAGCTACATAAACCAGCACAGACCCTGCACTACTTGTTCGTGCCTTCAGTCCTGGCATTTGCAAAAGAAAAACCATAAACCTGTCCCAATGATATACATCCCTGCTCCTCCTTCCCTACCTGGCACATGGGGAACATCTGGAAGATGTTGCTCCATCCAAGAAGAGTGGAGGTTGGGGGGACACAAACAAAACCGTCTTCGTGTTTTACAAGCAACGGCGAGTTCTTCTTTCCAAAGAGAAACTGAGAGCCATTCATGGCCGGCTGTGACTCAAAATGCTCATGAGAGGGCTGCCATATGGGCTCAGATTCATCACTTGTGTTTCCTAACTTGCACATCTGTTTTCTATAAGTAGCTGTCCAAGTCAATGCATCTCCCCTTTCCTCACGAACCGCCCATGGAGCTTTTCAAGGACAAATCATCATTGCTTTTGGTGTTTATCTGCTTAGTGGTCTCCACTATGCCACTTTAACGATCTCTAGTACTATTTGTAAAAAACCCAGTGCGGGCATTTTTAGACGCAGTCTCCCTCCCTGTGCTCTTGCAGGGCTGTAAATCTGCCGTTGGAGAACCATGCCGGGGTGCCTACAAAAGCAAGGTAATGAGTGGCGATTACTGGGTGGGGGTTTAATCAACATGCTGAACGAGAAGACAGCAGTCTGTTCCCATCAGCAACCCGGGAAACTCCCCATCAGCTCCTCTAATTCCATTAAAGTCATCAAAATTATTTCCATTGCCCTCTGCCCGGGGCATCTTCTCCTAAACCGAAAGCTGAACACAGGAGTCGGAGAGAAAAGGGGAATTCCTCTAAGGACGGAGCACTGGGAAAAAGGCAAAAAGCCAGAGGGGTCACAAGGAACTAATGAGACTTCCCAGACCCCAGCTCATCTGGACATGAGGAATGCGCGGCATGCAGAGGGCAAAAAGGGCCAACACAGCTCCAGGAGAGTTTGGGTCCTGTGGATGGCCACCAGAGCAACAAAACCTTATTGCTTTGAAATTTTAATGAAAAGCCAATAATTTCTCTTTCTTCCTGGGGAGGAAAAAAAAAAAAAAAAAGGTGGCCTCAACCATTTCTCTACCAAAAATGTTGAGTATGATCCATTACGCATTCTTTCTTTGGTATTTATAATAAACCTGTCAACTTGGTACTGAAGTACTGGGATAAATGGAATAAAATAATAGAGAGGAAAGACTGAGAAAGAAAACAGAAAGCATTTAGTAGGAAATTTGTAGTCTGAGAGTTAAAGATGCAGCTCTGCATGGCCTACCAGCTTTCCGGGCACTGGTGCCACCGGGCTGCAGCCTTGTTGGGACAGCTAGCATAAAACATACATGCACATGCAACACAGTCCCGTTACAGTCACTCAGTCATTCTGATTTGGAAACGGGTCCAAAGGCAATGCCTGATTTCATGTCACTTCAGTAGCTCCAAGGGACTTGGAGATGGGTAAAAGCAAGATGCTACATCAATGGAAAGTGGTATGAGAAGAGGGTGTGTGATGCCATCTCGCCTCTTCAGGCTGCGAGACGCTCTTGGGCAGACGCATTCTGCTTCAAGACAAGTGCAATTATGCAGTAAAACTGTTTTAAAATAATATGCTCAACTGTTAATGGTGCCCTTCAGCAGAAGTACGCAGCATGGGCCACTGCCGTGCATGAGAGGAACCACGAGCAGCCCCTCAAGGGTTAAAGAGCAGGGAAGCACTTGAGGAAACGTGTAGATGCAAACTGGGGAGATTATAGGCGAGTGTATAAAAAGCGATAAGAGAATACGCAGTGGCTGAAACAAAGATTGCAGAGGATATTAAAGAAGGAACGGTCCATCCACAGAAGAAATAAAAGGTCAGCGGAGACGGTGACTTCTCTAAGAAATTGCACAAGTGCTTTCCTGACACAAATATTGACAGGAGAGACAGATACGTAAAATTAATTCAGCTCCCTGCCCTGATAGCACAGAGAGACACAGACCATCTGAACAGGGAGAAGGGAGAAATGGAAAAAGCGGGGTGTCTGAAGAGGTAACCGCTGCAAAGGGTCACTCGGGGCAGGCAGGAGTCACCTATGCAGGACACCTCTCGTTATTTAATATATACGCTAAAATCCTGCCTCTTGCTCCCCCCCCCAAAAAACAGCGAGGATTAAACAGTGCAGCCCAGAGAGGACAGACAAAATATTAAGCAGAATTAAGCCTTAAAGGATGCTACAGTCCTTGGAGAAAAATGAGTTTGATTTCTTTTATCCTTATGTTTTACAGCAACTTTAAAAAGCCTCCTCTTTAGAGACGCTCCGCAGTGCCTTTTACACCTGGCTTTCGGCAGCCGCCCCTCTCTCTTCTCCAACTTACATAATCTAAATCACAGCGATTGCAAATGATATTGCCATTGCAAGAGCTTTATTTTGGAACGCTGGCTGCTGCAATAGTTGCAGAAGAAATTGAAGTCTGCTTTTGCACCTGAAATTTAGATTTACAGGAACAGCCATTTATTTTAATTCCAGACTAATGATTCTCTCTTCCCATCAATGCATTTTTCTTCCTCAAAGAGCCCTGTTTCCAGAGTTATTTTGCAAGTCTTCCTCCTGCTTCTCCGTTAATTATTGCTGACAACACAGCAAAACTTGAAGCACTCCTCTCACTTCTGAGACAGTGAGGAAGATGTCCCACTGCTGCCAGGGCGGGTGAAGACAGACTTGGACGCATCTAGAGCCACCGGCCAGTTTTTTCCGCAACACGATGTGCATCCCCCAGTACCATCAGCTGGGCTGCAGAATAGGGCAAAGCCCTAACTTTTTTATTGAAAAAGGAAGGAAAAATTAATAAAGCAGCTTGTGTTCTGCTGCCGGACCTCATGCACAGAGGGAAGGCAGCCTCTCTGCTTTCTGCTATGTCTAGACATTTCTTTTTTGTAACATCCTAGCCCGACTCGCCCATCAATAGTCTTTAAATATTGAGAAGGGCTCCCGCTGCGATCGCTGCTGCTCCTCTCGACCCACGTGCTGCTGCCAGGGACGGCCACGGCCATCAGGCAGAGGAGGTGGCATCTGCTGGCTTGGGCGCAGTTGCTTAAGTGCACGGCGGCAGCCCCCGGGAAGCGTATCTGCACCCAGCTTCAACCCTTAATTATTAATATTATTTAGATAGTGCTGTCAGGGAGCAGAGCACTTTGCAGAAGCGCAAGAGAAAGACCTCGCCCGCCGCTGTGCGCCACGTCCAGACCGGGTTTCAAGCAGCTCCCGTGCCGCAGCGCGCTTCCCGGCTGTTTGCGTGGTGTTCATGTCCAACAGCTACGCCAGGCTGGGACCGAGGGATTAACTTCTTAGCATCAAAAGGCTATTAGAAGCATCTCTTGCTTTGCTGATTTAGCTTGCAGGAGGTCAAACAGCTTGCAGGAAAACCTCGAGTGGCACAAACACCGCTGTTGGGGGAAATCGGCGTTGGGGTTTTGATTGCATCGTTTCACTGTGAGCTGAGCTGCAGAATTAAGAGCTGCAAAGGGGCTGCGAGCAAAGGCATGCCGGACAGCCTGGCATCAGGCAACATGATTACAGATCAGCAAACACAGGCACGCCGAGTGGGAATCTGGGTCTAAGCCCTGTTTCTTTTCTTACAGCCACGCATGACAGTCTTGAAGGAATTGAGCAATATGCAACCCAAATTGCAGCCAAGCCTGGATGCGGCTCTTACTTGGTCTTTAGATGCTGCAGCACGTGGCCGGGTGCTCTTTGGAGCATCGCTGGACGGATCCAGCCGTCACTTGAGGTTTTATTTACCACACTGGGACGTTTCTCCACTCCTCGAGTCCTGGCAGCTCTGCTGGCAGCTCTTGACTTCACTCAGGGGACACCATCTCCTTCCCACTGCTATGCT
Source organism: Fulmarus glacialis (assembly GCF_000690835.1). Classification (NCBI taxonomy): domain Eukaryota; kingdom Metazoa; phylum Chordata; class Aves; order Procellariiformes; family Procellariidae; genus Fulmarus; species Fulmarus glacialis. The sequence goes on from NW_009235155.1 coordinate 37,576, forward strand.
CTTCCTTCCCCACACTTTCAGACCCTTATCCTTCCTTTGTTCATGGAGGACAGCTTTGTTCTCTGCATAATAACAGGTGATTTAGCAGCTGTCATGTTGAGGGGCTGGAGGATTTGAAGGCAACCTCTGTTGAATAAAATGTGCTCCTGGAGTCCCTCTGGCTGCTACATCCACCAGAGCAAGAAGACGACAGGGGAGAGTAAAATTCACGTTAATGGCAGAAGGACTCCACTTGTTCACAGACTCCGTTTGCACCGTCGTGCTGCAGCCCTGAACTTGCACTCCCAGCCCTCCACAGCCAGAGGCTCAGACCAAACGATGCTTAAAACCACCCGAGCGCATGGTGCAGACAGACACACGGGTCTCGCCCGGGGCTGCCCAGCACTCGCTAACAGCCGATTATTCGGGCCGCTATAATGACATCTCGATTCCTTGCAGAAATGAGATGCTGCAGCCAGTATTGCCCCCCCAGGCCTGCGTGCCTGGACGGACACGCTGCTTCCAGCTCACTGATGCCTCAGCATCCTTGGATTTACTAGCACCTGCCTCCGGACCAGAACCAGCCAAGTTTGGCATCGCTTTGATTTTTGCAATAAAAGTAGAAAAATAGAGAAACAGCCCACAACTAACTCAGAATAAACCAGCAAATAACTCTAACCCACCAAATTATCCCAGGTGCCATGCTCCACCCCAGCCAACTCCAAAATCCCTCCCAATTTATCCCTCACCCCTCCACATCCAGCCCAATCCCCCCACTCTGCCCCAGTCACAAGCCCCAAAACCATGAAGTATCCAAATAGTTCAGTCTCTCCATACTTCATCATGACAGCCAATAAAACACAACAAATGAGCACCAGGGAGGGATGGAGGGAAGATAGTGCTCCAAAATCAACACAATTCCTTTTCCTTTGGTGCCCAAGACACAGCAGCACGTGCACTGTGTTATCCTGATTTAAGGGTGGTGGTCCTAAGGCTGCGGGCTGGATCCCATCAGCAAAATGAGGTGTGAATTAATACACCATCAGGCTGTGCTGAGGTGCAATACCTAGCTGCAATGATAAAATTATTTAGCCAGATTTTCCCAGCCCTGTCCCTCCCCAGACCCCCAGCTCACCCCCCCGTCTCCGTCTCTCCGGCTCAGCCGTCCCTGTGTCTCTGGGCGACTCTTCTTCCCTTTTACATCAAGCCAACAGACGCGCAGGCATTTAATGGCAATCCATACTGAACGGACAATGAAATTAGAAGGGAACAAAAGAGCAAACCTTGCTGCGCCATGGCCCTGCGCTCGGCGGCTGAGGGGCAGCGGGCAGACAATGGCCCCAGCTGCTCCCCGGGAAGCACCCAGCCACAACGAGACCCGGCTCCGGCACCGGAGAGGGTCCCGGCTCTCCGGGGCGCAGGAGGTTGTCGCTGGAATATGCATCTCATTGGTTACCTGTCAGCCTTCCTGGGCGGTTATAACGTACAGCTGCTGCCGGAGGGTATAATGGGATGTAATAACGAGATTGCCGGCTCATTTGATGCCGGTCCTTCGACAGAGGAGCTTTGATTAGGTGATGAGAACTGGCAGCATCCGCTGGCTTTTGAAAAAAACAAAAAACAACAAAAACAAAAAAAAACAAGCTCAAAGCTGTAAAATAAAGGGATCTCCAGGAATGCGGCTATTTTTTCAGGCTGAGAGGGATGGAAAATAGAAATAAATGACAACTTTAATTCCTTGCCCTAATATCTCCTCCCTTGGGAGGTCCCATCCTTGCTGTTCCTCTAGGCTTAGACATTATTTCCCAGCTCCTCAGGTATGCTAGAAAAATAACATGTTATAATGCCAGGGAATTACAGCCTGCAGAGGGGGAAGGAAGAAAGCTCCCTGCCCCCAAAATCAGTGCAACCCTCTCCTGCACAGAGTGCGGTCGGCAGATCGAGCCGCAGCCACGCAGGGAGGCACCCACAAATTCACCGGGTGGGACCGTGCCATGGTGGGATTCGCCTCTCCTGCTTTTATGAGTGCACTATCTCAGTTGGCCCGTCTGCATCCAGCAAATCCGCTGCAAGACACTTAGACAAAAGTATGGCTTGAATATTGCTGCTGCTTGGTGCCCTCAGATCAGGCGAGCAGGGACCGCTGGCTCCCAGTTGAAAACTCTGTTTTTCCAGCTAAATGCAATTTTTGCAGCTGGTGACGTGACTGACCGTGCAGCACCCTCCACCTACCTCCAGTCCCAGCATCACCGTGCCCTGGCTTCCCTGGCACAGATGTCCAAGCTGGCGCTGGGACGGGGCAGAGACAAGCAGAAAGGTATTTTTCCTCCCTGCAGGCTAAGGAAAACACGTGCAAGCACAACGGACACAAGAAAACCCTGGGGTTTAGGAATGCCAACTGGAGGAAATAAAACCCCTGACTAATAAAGCAAGGCTGGGGAAACTGCTACTGAGGCCAGTGCTGCGGGCGAGGATCCGTCCTGCTCCCCTCCCTCCGCAGAGGGCCCCAGAGCTCCCACGCTGAAGCTGCCCTCGAGAGCCGGGCGGTTTCGTGGAGCGGCTCCATCGGCCACGTCTCCATCGCTGCAGCAAGAGCGGGGACTGACCGGGGCTACCTCCAGCACATCGCCCAGCCCGGGCGGGTCCCTTTTGATCCGCTCATGACCGGTGCATCCTACGATCTGCAGGGAATGTGAAGGGCTGTCACACTACGTCTCAGCCCACAGCATTAGGAGGCCAGCTCATAGCTCCTGCCAGCACGAGCTGTGGTCACGCTGCCTTCCACCGTCTGGTGGACAGGCCTTCTCATTAGCCTTGGTTAACGAGCTATGTTACAATGAAAGCAAAGGATTCAGCTCAGAAGAATACATCAATTCAGGGACTATGTTTGGCTGCGTTAAATATTTCTCTCCGTGTTTGCCAACGCCCTTACGTCCTGCGGTTTTAACCAGATGCAAATGATGCAAGCGTGGGGAGGAAAGCAGCACGCAGGTTCATGAACACGCTAACCCACCACCCCGCAAAAATCAAATTCAATCAATCTCTCCACAAAGGACGAGCAAACAAGACAACGGCCAGGAGAAAGGAGGCAGAGGGGAACCTCAGCCCAGAAAGGAAGGGGGAACTGGGTTCCCGCTGATAAATGGGTATTTCCCTCAAGCAAGCGGATCTGCACAAAGTTGTGATTATTTCCAAGCAGCCGGCGATGCTCGACCACGCAGAGCTCTGTGAGGGGCGTCTGGCTGGGCACGGGGCAGGATTTGGGGTCGGAGGAGGATTGCTGGCAGCGGCGGCGAGGACGAGCTGCCTGCTCTCGCAGGGGCGTTACAAAAGCAAAGCGGCATTTTGCAGGCTCAGCACAGCTCTTCCTTTCAGCACGAAACCCATAAACAACGGCCCAACGGCTTAACAGCACTGAAATATGACAGTATTCAAAGGGGATGTCAGAAGGATTAATAGCCCGTCTCCTTCCAGCTCGCTGCTGAAGCTGTGCTAGGACTGGAGAGTTAACGCCGCGCTGAGTGTGCGAAGTTTTACATCATCTCCATTAAGCACAAGCCGTCGGCGGCTCGGCGCGGGGAGGAGGCTCTCTCCTCTCCACGGCCACAGTGGGGACACGCGCTGCAGCTCCTGCTCGGCGTCACTGACACCGGGAGAGGTGACGTGCCACTGCGCGGGAGGCTGCAGTGATGGGCTTTGCTGCACGCCGGGTGGCTGGCAACGGGACGGCCACCGGTGCTCTCCCTTTGGCACCCCGTCCCTGGAAGAGCATCTCTATGGGCATTTTTTACCAGGACCAAGGGAACCAAATGGGTACGATGGTCATTAAGGACAGAGAGAGCTACTTAATGGGGAACTCCTCTTACCAGGAGGTATTTGGACAGAGGGGAGTGATTACATGGTGTTTGACTAGATGCTAAATCAACATGAGGATCTAATAAGAAAGTCTGCTGTGAGGCACTGTAATATTAAAATACATAGAAAATAAGAGAAACATTAAAAGAGCAAACAAATGCAAAACGTCATTATGTTTCCACGCAGAAGCGAAGGCTTCACGGCACCTCAGGAGACTCGCCAGGACTCTTCACTTAGCACATAACCAGATGTGTGCCCACTTCGAATACTGGTGAGCACCAGCCAGGAGACACGCAAACCTCAGCAGCAAACAGTCTGCAATTCTGTTTCATAAACTGCAATTCTGTTTCATAGACGACTGCTGCTCTTCCCATCCCCTCGGACAAACGGGAGTGCTGCAGGTTTCCCTCTGTGAGCTCGTTATTTCTAAGCACTTGATATTTCAATGGAAATTCAGTATTAGCTCTTCATCCGTGCTTTCTGAACCACCTTACTCACCAAACTGTAGGTTTGGAACTTTGAGCTCCTTCAGTGCATTAATGCACTTTTTAAAAATAGAAACAAACTCAAGACAACTGTTCCTATTTTTATGGGCTGATCCACCTACACATCTGGTCAAAACTTGAGATTTCACGACAGCTTTTTGAAATTGCAAAGAACTATCCCAGTGCTGCACCACTGCTTTGTGCTAATTTACATGACATAAATATTTATACAATTACTGTTACTATCCTGCAATGACGGAAGTTATCGCATTTCAAAGGATCTATATTTAAAGAACACAATACCCTGATGGCAGCTTTAAATTTTAAATAGCTATCTTCCTCCTTACGCATTGCGCAGACACACGCCGAGCCGTCGGAGATGCCCAAGAATTCCCATACTCTCTACAAAGCCGCAGCAGCTCCTGCCCGTCCCCCAGCACCCCAGCTCAGCACCCCACATCCCAACACATCTACAGCGACAGCAGTATCTGCCCACCATCTCCAGGGAGGGAAGGGCAGTAACAGGATCGCTGTGCAAAACACTGATTTGTAACAGCATCGGATTTACTACCTTCTGGACAAAGCCAGAAGGAAAAGCAGTTTATTTCTATTAAAATAAATTGAGAGCATCACTGCCCATGAGATTGGACACAGCGGTTTACGCTGATACGACTGCTGCTCTTCCCATCCCCTCAGACAAACGGGAGTGCTGCAGGTTTCCCTCTGTGAGCTCGTTATTTCTAAGCACCTGATATTTCAATGGAAATTCAATATTAGCTCTTCATCCGTGCTTTCTGAACCACCTTACTCACCAAGTGACGATGCAAAATTTGAAAGAATAATAATAAATCAGGATTAGGAATTAATAAACTGGGATCAAAACACCTTCATAAATCATTTCATGCTCCCTACGTGTGGGCGGGTCTAATTACTAGAGAAGAAAAAGATAAACCTCATTTAGGTCAGTGCAATTGCCTTTCTTAGCAGAAAAAAACCCTTGATGAATTATTAGCTATAGAAATAAGTCAAGAGGTTTTCACGTTAAACGTGGAAGCACTGGCAGGGAGAAATCAGGGTGCAAGCCCCATTGCTGTCCCCATCCAGCCCATCTGTCTCCCTGAGGTGTGGTTTATCACTGCCCCCTCTTGCTTCCTGACTTAAGTAAAAAATAAACACACCTTACCACCTGCAGTTTGCAAACTTGGTCCTGACTGGTCTGCAAGTTCCTCCAAGAGAAGTAACACGAATAAAGCAGAGGCAGGGAAAAAAGGACCAAGTGGAAAACCATATTTATTGAGGAAGGAGGGAGCATTTACTTGCTGTCCTCCTAAAGCAATACCCCACAGCTGCTTCATTCATAAATATTTTACCGATAAGAAATCAGCCTGCCAAATCTGAACAACTACTTTGATGAAAAATATAAAAAGGCTTTTCCATTAGTGCTTTTGATGTTCTTTGCATACAGAATAATGAATGCGAGAGATTCATCTTCTTCCCCTCCTCTGTCCTCCTTCGCTTGAGTCTTTTATCTGGCAGAGCCGTGCACAACCTCCCGAGCCCGGAGAAAAATCAGAGGAAGACAGAGCAGAGCTGCTGGTCTATTCATGTTTCCCACAGCATCTTCCCGCTGCTCTGGCTTTTTCCACCTCGGGGGGCAGGACAGCAATCAAACTGGGGTACCGACAGGTTTTGCGGATGCTGTTGGCACTCCACACTCCGTTTCCCCTGGCCGGACAATATTTACCATCAGGACTCTACCAGGGGTTGCTCAGCAGAAGGTGACCATGAGTTTTAAAGCCCTTCAAAAGCGTTTTACCACAGACAGAAACGCTAACGCCAGACCCCGGGTGCCACCCAGCCTCTGCCCGCACGGCACAACAAGCTCCAGCCCAGCTTCCTGAGCTTTGTTCACCCCCGCAGGCAGCGGATGGGGTCCCCGGCACCCCGCGGTGGTGCCTGCCACCCCCAGCACTACTATTTCAGTCGCTGAGCGTTTTGTCCCACAGTGATGGGGTGAAGCAACTCCCTGTGCCCAGAGTCGGGCTGTCCTGAGCCCCCCCCAGCATTTTGGGGGGGCTCATTTGGGGGACTCTCGGAAGAGAAAGGGGATCCTCCTTACAGCACCAGAGAGCAAGGGATGCAGCGCAGAGGCAAATCCAAAATAGGGGAAGCCGTAAGTGACCTTCTCCAAGCCTCTTACTGCTCTCAGGAACTTAATAGCTCAACATTTATCTTAACTCAGCAGAGATGTGCTGGGGATAAAGTATCCATCTCCCGGCACGCCAGCATTTCCAGCCTGCCGCTGCTGAGCTTTAAATTGCATCTTTTATCGTCTTTTCACACTTCTGCTGTAACAGGGCATCCAAAGCAATTAAATCCAACCTATTTTTTCCTACTTTTATTCCTTGAAGTGGAGCTTTCTTGTGTGGGGCAGAGATTATGGGGTTTGGACTGGATTTTGATTCACATTCATTTTCCACTAGGACTCTACTACACTCATCTCCTCTTCCTCAAATGAAGCTTCCTACAAGTTCAACAAACTTGACAAACAGAAACATGAAAGTAGTTTAAAGGAAAACAAACAGAAACTGGTGCTTCACAGAATTTTTGCAATAAGAGTCCTGGAAACACAGATAGCATTTTAAGGGACTTGAAAGGGAGCGACATCTTATCAGAGCGAGTGGGAGGCTAACGTTTGCAGGAGAGTTATCGCTGCTCATTATTCATCTTCCTTTTTTGTATTAGAAACGATTAGGAAACCCGTCACCCGCCGCGCTGCAGGGCTTCTCGGCAGCACGAACATGGCAGAAAACTCCCCGTGCACAAGGTCCGCGGGCTCCTGCCCCTTTGCGGGCAGCGGGTTTGTTTTGGGGTCATTTACCCCATTTTCTGCTCCATGATCCCAAGGGGGGGAGTACCCCGCTACATCCGGGGGATGCCCCAGTTTCAGGTGGAGGATGTGGGGGTCATGGGCACTTGGTAGCCCTGTGGCCACAGATGGGGTCACCTGAAAAGGGTCCATGGGGACACAGAAGAGCTCGTGCCTTGCCTGGATTATTAAGGCACACCGTGCTCTTCCTTTTCGGATCAGAGGGGACTGACACCTCCCAAGCACCGAATAGCAACGCATTGTTTTGCTCCGGAACGCCCGGCAGACCAGATGAAAAAGCTGCCAAGGAAACCCCCTGTACGGCACACGCGCTGCCGAGCCGGGGCCGACGCACAGCTCTTGATGCTGGCTTTCCCCCACTATCTTGCAGGTGCGCTCTCTTCATCCTTTCAGCCGTAATCCCCTTCCGAACTGCCACTTTCACATTAACGTTCCTCTGAGCACAAACACTTCTCCGCTAAGCCTTTCTACCTGAGCCCACACGTCCTATTGATAGGGCTGTCCTTGGAGGGAGCATCGTGGCAGGAGGGTGACAACGGTGCCCTAAATGAACATTTATCCCAAAGGAGCCAAAACTGCTGCCAGGATGGCAACAGGCACAGGGAAAAGCAGAAGGGAGAGCGTGGAATAGGCTGAATGTCTTTTTGCTTCCCGCCCCCCGGCCAAAGGGTCTCAAGGAAACACAGGTAGGAAATTAAAACTGATAACTGATTGCATGCTTTGTTATTACAGAGTGAAGGACAGCAGCACCCAGAAACCAGGCTGCCTTCCCCACCCAGAAGCAGACAACCCCCACCCCCAGCAACTTTGCATGAAGAAACAGGGCACAAAGCAATGAAGTTACTTCTACAGTAAGTCCGTCAGGAATTGGAGCGGAGCAGCCTTTTCCAGCACTTCCCCTCACCATTTCTTCACCG